>NW_025408036.1:0-34185 GCF_907165205.1 Coccinella septempunctata
CCCAAGGTGTTTGTTTCCTTCAACATCATTACTTTCTCCCTCAAAGCTATGTTTCTGCTCCTCAATTGGCCCACCTTTCTTGTTAGATATGTGAGATGCCGGAACTGAGCAAGGTTGAGATTCTGAAAAAATAATGCCAAACATTACACTTGAAAATATACCAATAGAGACTGTTTACCTTCTGGAATATATTTCCACTGTATTTCTTCAGAATCTTCCTGTCTTGAAGGTTGACATTCTGAAAAATCCAACAATTACACTTTGTACAATAGTTACGAAAGATTACATACCTTCTTAAATAGATTGAGAAACTGTTCTTTCTGTTGCTTTCAAAATATCTTTCGCTTTTTCACTCCCATAACACTTTGTTGGAGCCAGAACCCTAAAATCTTCATCACGCATTTGGGAACACAACAAAATCTCGACATTGTGGGAATATAAATCGGAGAATAACTCGGCAAAATTTAAACTATCAGAGCGTACGCAACATGCGTAGCAGGCAATGAAAAGAAAGAGTGAAATATTGCTATCAGGATATGGATTTTAAACACATAAACACAAAAGAAATAAGAAATGGTGTTTGCTGTTTACTTTTTTCCTCAGTCTTGACACTGACATGACATTACATTTCACGCGCATGCGCGTCATTTCTGCTGTTTACGATACGTTCCGCTAGATGGCAGCCTTGTCAGCACATTTTAGCGGTTCACGTTGTTTCTAAGCGAGTTTCACCCCCCTGATTTCGCCGATAATGACCACTGTGAAGAAGGATGGTTCAGTTCGAGTCTGTTTAGATGCAAGACATCTGAATAAAGTGATGGAATCCCAGTTTGAGTTACCCAGGCCAATGAATGAAATAATAAAAATGATGTCTGGAAAAAAGTTCATGTCAAGTTTAGATCTGACCCATGGATATTGGCAGTGTCCATTGACACCAGAATCGAAAAAATATGCAGGCTTCATGGTGGGTACAAAAACATATCAATTCTGTGTGCTGCCATTTGGAGTTAAGAATGGTACGAGCTCCTTCACTCGGTGTGTTGATACAGTTCTGGGACCAGATTTTCATGATTTCGTCGTTGCCTACGTTGATGACATACTAATTATATCTGAATCATTTGAAGAACACATGATGCATCTCAGGATGGTTTTCCAGCGTCTCCAGGATGCTTAACTCTAAAATTGGAGAAATGCATTTTCATCAGGGATGAAATTCCCTATTTGGGTTATATACTAACCTCGTCTGGAGTAACACCTGATCCAAGCAGAGTTCAGGCAATCGCGGATTATCGTTCACCCTGCAATGCCAGGGAGCTACAGAGGTTTCTTGGGCTGTGCCAATATGACCGAATATTCACTGCAAGATTTTCTGAGCTGTCTGCACCACTTACGAAACTTCTCCGGAAAAAATCTGCATGGAAGTGGACAGAGGCCGAGGAAACATCATTCAACTGTCTGAAGGAAGAATTGAAAAATGCTACGATGCTTTATCAACCTAATCCTAACCTGCAAATGCATGTTGAGACGGATGCAAGTGACGTTGGAATTGCTGGAATACTGTTCCAGATTGTGAACGGGGAAAGGAGGCTTGTGTCTTGTGTATCACGGATATTGCTTGATAGAGAGAGACGATACTGTGCCTATGAAAAGGAAGTACTTGCTGCGCTCTGGGTGCTCCAAAAGTGGAGGGTTTATCTGCTAGGGAATCATTTTATTTTATACACTGATTGCAGGGCATTAACATACCTGAAAACTTGCAGACTATTATCACCACGTATCACAAGATGGGCACTAGCACTGCAGGAGTTTTCTTTCGACCTCAAACACATTTCTGGGAGCAAGAACGTTCTGGCAGACTCTTTCTCACGTTTTTCTGGTGTGGGTGTGCCCACATCTTCTGACAAACATTTTGTGGTTGGTGCCCTGAATCTATCTAGGGAATGTCTTGATTTACTTAAAGACATAATCAAATATCAGGAGGGTGACCCTAAGCTCAGCTCAGTTAGAAAATCTTTGAGTAGTAACCTAAAACTCCAATCCCAATTTTGCCTTCAAAATGGTGTGTTGTATAAAAATGACAGTAACAGTGATCGTATGCTGTTATGTTTGCCCTCTGAACTAGTCGATCGGTGTATTATGGCTTACCATAATGCGTTAGGGCATTTTGGTGTTTATAAAACGTGGTTACATATGAAGTCTGAGATGTGGGTTACCATTTTACATCGGAATATAAAGCGGGTAGTCAAAGCTTGTCATATCTGTCAATATGCCAAGACATCTACTCTTTCTTCACCCCCTCAAAGTTGTATTTTACCGCTGGACAGGTCAGACATTGTTGCTGTGGACATATATAGGCCACTCATTCGATCTAGAGGAGGTGCCCAATATTTATTTGTCATACTAAATTTGTTTATCAAGCATGTGGCACTTTTTCCTTTGAAAAAGGCTACCACTCGTTCGCTGTTGACGCGGTTATTGAAGGATTACTTACCTAAATACGGTCCTATTTGCAGGATTCTGAGTGACAGGGGAACGCAGTTCACCTCTAGTCTCTGGAAAAAGGCCCTAGAGGATCACAATATAAAGGCTGTTTACTCGTCTGTTAGACACCCCCAAGCAAACCCTTCGGAGAGAGTGATGCGTGAGCTGGGACGATTGTTTAGGACGTTTTGTTCTGATAAACATTCGAAATGGGCTTTTGAGGTGGCTAATGTGCAGGATTTTCTGAATGAGATAGTCCATGAATCGACTGGATACTCTCCGAATGAACTACAGTGTGGCACGGAACGGGTGAGATTGTTGCCTAAATCGTTGCATGTCTCCGGTTGTTATTCTAAAACTGAACCTCCTCTCGAAGTGAAACTCCGGCTTGCGGAGGCCACACTATCGAAAAGAGCTGAAAGGAGAGCTTTCAGAAGTCCTGGGGGCAGATTTGTACCATTCATGGAGGGAGATCTGGTCTTGCTGAAGGCGAATAACACCTCTTCCTCAATTAAAATAAAGAAATTTTTGTTAGGGACCATATGTGATAAGGGCTAAAATTCGTGATCACAGTTACCTTCTCTGTAACCCCGAAAATGGTTCCGAAAGAGGGATTTTTCATGTATCCCATCTTAAGCCTTATAATAGGTGAACTTTTGATTCGGTTTGTTAAGTGAATGCTGATAGTTGACTTTTCACATGTTGTAATTATTGAATTGTTTAGATTATTTGTCCTCATTTTCTTACCACTTCACTTTTACCTCTCAAGAGTTCAGGGGGCAAGTTGTGCTGAAGTCGATTTAGGCAACACACCGTACTCAGTAACCGTAGGTGTGTTTGCCTATAACACCGCCTGGTTTGAATATTGTTTACCGGTTTTTTACTGAGTTTTCTTTTAACGTGTGATTCGATTCTTTATCGGACACACGAGAATAATCTAGAAGGAAGAATTCGTTGCTCAGTGGAAGGCTGGTGAACCAAAAGTTATTTTTTCTGTTTAAATAATCGTTTTACGAGTATTCCAGACAGTGGGATCGGTCACCTTCTTTTTATAATAGGTAAGTGTATTTGAGAAACTTAGATTTTATTTTCAAAATGTAATCCTCTTGTGTAACACCTTCTTTTTATAATAGAGCCATTGAACGTAAAGTGCTTCATTCCTCCCTTTACTTGGTCAACCCCCCCGTATCAGTACAAGGTATTCAAAAATTATCGTTTAAACATTTATATGATGAAATAATGAAACCTTTTTATAGAAAGCGTATCGTTTATTCTTATAGATGTTTATATAACATCATTTATAAAGCTTCTTATGCTTGAGATAGATTTATCTTATAAAGGTTTTAAGAATGTATTGTGTAACATCTTTATGATAATTTTGAATTTCTATGACATAGTTATATAGCTGGCCCACGAGAAATTATATAAATGTTTTATAAGCATCAAAACAATGACAACGTTTTGTCCAAAGAACTTTGGCAACATTGGCTGGTGCTCTTCTGGTTCGAGAATTATTAATGTTTTATAATATATATGCCATATAAAAGCAGGCCTTATATCTTCTCCTCCGCCAGTAGTTTATTTATGGTTTAAAATTTTGAGACCAAGCCATTTTGTATTTCTTATATAAACACATTGAATCAAGCCCATAAATTGAAAAATCATATCCAAAAATGATTCTTTTGACATAATTACTTGAAGAAAATGGTTTGGTTACATATCGAAAAAAATGTAATTTACAAAGAAAATTTGAATGTATATTTTCAGTCCAGAAAAGTTATTTATTGAAAAAGTAAATAAATTCGAGGCGCACGAAAACTTAGTGAGCAATATGTATGTATCTTTATCAGAAATATTCACGTGTTTCTAAATTTACCATTTCTGAATGTTTCTTAAGCTTCAAATTTCTTATTGACTTCTGCCTTACACCATGAGGACCGATATATCCTTATAATATCAGTTCCATTGTTACGATATATTTATACATCTGTTTAGGGAAACCTGTATCTGAAATATAATTCTAACGTTACTGAATGTGAGTGTGATAGTCATGTCAGACACATTTAAAGTATCAAGCAGTCGAAATAGAAAGACGTTGGGAAACTGTTATACAACATTTCAAATATTTTTTAAAGCTCTTCTCATCCTTTATAAAGCTGTTATACTGCTTTCAGTAAACTAATCTATGTAAGAGTTGTAGAACACTTATAAATGACTTTTGTATTATATTTATATTGATTCTATAGTTGCTATATTCCAAACATATAAAAACTCTACATGACTTCATTCAAGAGTAAAATGTTTTATGAAGTGTGGCCCTTTTGCGTTATAAAAATGACATATCATCATTCTTAAAATGTTGTAACGACTCACGTGTCACATAAACAATAGATATGTAGCTGTTTATACTGCAATTACTAAACAAATTTTGTTAGTGTAGTAGTGCTGAGGACCTCAGTGAAAAACCTATGGGAAATACAGAGGTAAACAGTAAAAACCAGCGAATCAAACAATGTCTGATAGGGGAAAATACATTTTTATGTATCATTTCCGTAGTAGGGATCGATTTCTGAGGATCACCACTGATTTCCGTACAGATATTACAATTAGTAAACATCTTTACAATATCTGAATCAATATTTGGCCAATAAACATACGAACGAGATTTACATTGTTTTTACCCAAATGTGTTGTATGCATCTCATTCAATATATTATTTTCCCTAATGGCACAAAGTAGTCCTATGGACATCCATAGGACGTCCTCTTCGGACATTACGGACATCCATGGGACGTCCATTTCTGGTACAATGGACGTCCTATGGACATCCGAGGGACGTAAAAATGTCACAACTTTGAACCGAATTCGGACGTCCATCGCGGACGTCCAATGGATATCCCGTTGGGACCATCATTAGCTATCTCAACGGTACAAAAATTTGCCACGACATTGGCTATCTATTAGAATTTTAATGTCCTAGAACACAATGTCTTACACTCAGACGCAGATGGTTTTTTCTGTGTTGTTCTCATTTCCATCCATACTTACTAAAAAGTTTTTACACTTGGCCTGGATACGAACTCGCGAGTACGTGGGAACATCGCATTACTGAGTCTTCGCTGCAACCGTCCTAGCTACCGAGACTATACGATATACCTACTTGTAGGAACATATTCATTATATTGTTAACTGATTTATGGAATAGTAGTCGATTAATACAGAAATACCATATAATAAGAACTAAAGTCTCAACACTCAAACATAGATTATTTTATAATAGTAATTACTCAAGTATTTAGTCTTCTTTCATCATAACGTTATACATAATATAATATTCATAAGATATTCATATACTACAGAGCGGAAAAATGGAGTTTAGTGAAAAATAATATTAAATTTTGGTGTTCATTGATATACGTGTATGTATTATTTGGTCCATATTACGGACTCCTAGTGAATATACGGTATGGACATTCAAAAGATGTCCCTACCGGATATCCACTAGGTATCCGTGATGGACGTTATACGGACCATGAAATGTGTATATGTAATTTGGTCCATATTACGTCCATTGACGACACATTGAGTGAATTGTGTGGAGGCGCGCCATCTTGTTGATACCATAAGTCATTATGGTTCTGTACTAGCGGCTCAATTATTTGAGTCAATATGTCAGAATATCTATCTCCTAAGGGAGAACATTCTTTAAATAATGCAAACATGTGTAGTGTTCTATCTTACCAGTTAAAGTCCCATCATAAATAATGTGAACATCGAGAATTGCATTATTTTTGATGGCGCAAAAAACATTGAAACTCCAGGTCTCTTGAAAGTTCCATTGTCTGAAGTGGTGGTTGTTCTCTTCATCCCAATAATGACTGTTATGCCTATTGAAAGAACCATTCTTTGTGAATTTAGATTCATCTGTCCAAATTATACAGTCCAAAAAGTTTTCATTCTCTTGAAATCGAATCATCATAGCTTCGCAAAACTCTGTTCTCCTGACGAAATCAGTTTCCTTCAAATGCTGTACCCTATTGAATTTATATGGGTGCATTTTATGTTTTTTTAATATTCTCCAAACACTCGATTGAGATAATCCCAGATCAATCTCGGCATCTTTGAGAGAATTTTGAGGATTCACACGAAAATATGCAAGAACTGTAATTTCGTTGTTCTCATCTTCTACTACACTTTTTTCTCTGTGTATAGTTTTCTTAACGAAAGATCCGACATTTCTCAAGTTTGTCATGGTTCTGTTAATGGTATCTCTCGTTGGTCTGGGTCGGTCAGGAAACCTCTCAATGAACAGTCGAATCGTTCTATCTACAACTTTATTACATTCTCCATGAAGTAGAATGAGATTTAAAAAATCTTCATTGGTAAAATTAGGCATAGTGATCGATTTTATAACTTAATACGAATTATCACCAAATTAATAGTAAACGTAAAATGCTACTGAATAAAGAGGAATTTGGCAGATGTAATTAATGATATCTATCATTAAAAAAAAAAGAATGTAAAACATGGTAAGTTTTTGCATATGGTTCATAAGGAATTATTTATTTATCACTGGAGAGAAAACCGATGGCCGATTAGTTGAAATAAAGAGGTTTCCGATACAAATTCGAATCAAAATTCGCCATCTATTTAGGAACAACCTGTAACTTTTTTCTCTTGCATATTAGGGTAGTAAAATCTAAAACATGGTTTAAGTAACAGTTCCAGAAAATTTCATCTTTTTGGCGTGAAGGGAAAAGAAATAGCTGAAAATTCAAGACGAAAAACAGTTTTTTGTGAATAACTCAGAAAATATCAATTTCAAGAGATTTCATAGATTTTTAGATTCATAGTTTTGAAACTCAATTTGGTTTTTAAACACTTTTGCAGATCTCTTCCTCCCGATGAAATAAGAAGAGCAACGCACGAAGCATTCCTGAGACGTATAAATAAATGTCTAGAAATTAACGGTCAAAACTTTGAGCATCTTCTCTAGTTATAACTGCGAGAGTTTGCCATGGTTCTCCTAATAGTAACTTGAAGTCGGTTTCAAGAAGGGGTGAAAAATCTACAGCATGGTTCAAATAACAGTTCCTGGAAATTTCATCTTTTTGGCGTGAAGGGAAAAGAAATAGCTGAAAATTCAAGACGAAAAACAGTTTTTTGTGAAAAACTCAGAAAATATCCACTTTAGGGCAAGGGTGTGATGCATACACTCACATTATTTTTTAACGTAGATTCAATATCTGCCATAAAAAAATGGGGTTCTAATTTGAAAAAATTGATTTTTCACGATTTTGTCATCCCTAACTTTGAAAGCGATTTTTTCACCCCCTGTATCATGAATCGCGATTTCGATTTCTAAAGTGGATACATCAATCTTACATCTTGAAAAATCCCAAAAATGAAAATTTTCCATCCAAAAACCTCGAAGTTATTCTTGTTTTAGCGGAGCTCTATTTTCGATTTTTTTTTCCAATTTTCCCGCTCAGAGAGAATTTTCCAACCAAAACTGAAAAATGTTACATCAAAATAACTTGAAATTTTTTAAGGAATCTATTTCTGCAATACAAAAATGGTGTTCTAATTTGAAAAACGGAAGTTGACGTCGTTTCCGGAAAAACCGGAGGTGCTCATGCCTTGAAAATATTTTAGATTTCATCAGCACCGTGAAATACTTATAAGTGCTGAATTTCATGAAAATACGTTCAGTAGTTTCCCGTATAAATATGGGTGAGGTTCCTCGTGAAAGACCCTGTATTCTTATAAGAATTTTCATTTGGCCAACTATTCAAACAATTTCCAAGTATTTTGTTTAATATAGGATCTTTTTTTGTTTCTTTAGCTGTAGTTTCCTGATTAAACCCCCATTTAAATGAAAGAAATTACTGAGATCATGTCCCCATTCAATGAAGAATTTTTCGAATGACTAGAATGTAATCGTGATAACGCGTCAGCAATATAATTTTCCTCAGATCTGATGAATTAAATTTGAAAGTTGATAAAATTGCACTCCATCTCTGCAATCCACTAGCAGCAAATATGGGTTCACCCGTTTTACTCCCAAAATACTGATTAATGGCTTATGATCAGTTGAAAGGGTATTCTTCCATACACATATTAGAGAGTTGAAGTGCAGCCATGAACGTAAACGTTAACGTTATAATTGCTCATTCGTCCGTTTTTAACGTTAACGTTAGCGTCAGCTTCACGGCCTACGTAAACTAGCGGTCTCTCACGTATACCTTAAACATCGACGTACGTTAACCGAACGTTAAACGAGTAGCACCGATGACTTGCGAATGGTCGAATTTTGATTGTTAAATGCAATTCTCGATAACCTCAAACTCTTTCGGCTTTGATGATAGTGGTGGTTAGAATAGCGATTCTTGAATATTTTCCTTGAAATTAAGACATCCTTCTGTATAAGTGGTTATTATCCTTGGTGAGTGTCTTTGATATCCCGGCTGACATAATATTTAGAGTAGTTAATTGATTAATTTATCCATTTAAGGAAGCAGGTAACTCCAACACGTTATATAGCCTTTTTCGAAAATGTCCATACAGAGCCCCGGGGACATTCCCCGGGTGTCTCCACTCTTATCCCCTAGAGCATCAAAAGCTTTGTCCAATATTAATAACATCACTATTGCTGACTTACCACTCCGCTGGACCAGTCCCAAGCCTGGGGTCTCATCACTCAAGAGATGAGAAAGGAGGAGGGGGAGGAGTAACAACCTCGTTAAAAAACCTGAGTTCACCTGGCCCGGGTGATAGCACTCTGTGAGGGCTCCTGCCTAGGATACAGGCGAAGAGACGGTCAACGGGGACAGAGCAAATGAAATATTGCATTTCAAATGGTCTGAAAGGCGGAAGAACCGAAATAACAGGGAAGATTGATCTCTTGAGTTACGGCAATAACAATCAATCTAGTGGAAAACAACCACGAACAAAAATACCTGGTCCTCCAAGCCTGGGGGTTGGGGCGATGGGCCTGCTCCTCATCACCTTTAAAAAAAAACCTAAAAGCAAAAAATTCTAATCGAATGCCTCGGAAACGGATTGATTTATATCGGCGACGAAATAAGCTTAGGAAAAGGACAACGATTTGTGGAACATGGAACGTACAAGGTTTATCTAGGAAAGTAAATGTGGTGAGCGAACTAAAATACTTGAGGGTCGATGTTGCCGTCTTGACGGAGACAAAGAAGAAGGGCAGGGGGTCGGAGAGCTGGGGTGATTATGACCATTTTTATAGTGGAGTACCCAAAGAGCAGCGAGCAAGGTGTGGGGTGTCGATTCTGGTCCACAAAAGATACAGGAGGTTGATATCTAATTGGGAGCCCATTAGTGAAAGGCTCATTAAGATGAATATCATACTAAATGGATATAGGGTCACGGTGTTAGGTGTTTACGCTCTAAGTGACGGTGAGACAGTACATGAAAAGGACATCTTCTTCGAACAACTGCACCACGAGATAGGAAAAATTGGAACATCCAGGGAACTTATCATATTAGGTGACTTCAATGGCAGGGTAGGAAGAAGGAAAGGGGACCGTGTGGTTGGAGAATTTGGGGAGTCAGTAGAAAACGATAATGGTAAAAGATTAATATCTGTATGTCAACAGAACCATCTGAAAATTTTGAACGGTTTTTTCTAACACCGCGACATCCATAAGTTCACATGGACTCAAAAGACCAAGAATCTAAAAAGTATCATAGACTATGTGGTGACAAGACAAAACTCCAGATTGAAGTATGAGGACGTGAGAGTGAACAGAGGCATCTCCTGTGGAAGTGATCATTACTTTTTGAAGACCAGGATAACTGCGACGTTCGATAAGAAACCGAACAAATCTACCTCAAATATAGATAATGGTGAAGGTTATGAAAAGATACCGCATATCCGATACAAATTGGAAGGATTCGATCACGATAGTATTAGACTCCTATATAAACAGCGACTAGACACGAAACTAAACACCAAAAACTTCGACAGTATTGAAGAAGAATACAACCACATAAAATCTTGCTTACACTCAGCGGCATCGGAAGCATTGGGCACTCAAAATAAACAGGACAAACGAAAGAAACCATACTGGTGGGATGACGAAATAGAAGGTGAGATAGATATGAAAAGACGAGAATACCAAAAATACCTTAATTCAGGGAGTGCTAGTGATAGACAATCATACAAAACGGCTCAGAGAAAGGTAAGAAACATGATCACACAAAAAAAGAATGAAAAATGGGAAAATACATGCCTCAGGCTGAATTCGTATCTGGGTGGAAAAAGGAGTACAGAAAGCTGGAGACTACTGAAGAAAATGAGGAGCGACACCAATAAAGATATAATTTCACCTATAACACCTAAAGAATGGAATCAGCACTTCGCAGATATGCTCAAAGAAGATCGAGCAGCCTTCACAACTACAGAGTACGCAGATGTTAATATAACAACTGAAGGAACTCCCATAACAATAGATATAAAAGAGATTATAGATGTAAGTCGAGCATTGAAAAATGGTAGATCCCCTGGACCTGGTAACATCCCTGCTGAACTGATAAAGTATGGATCAGACAAGCTGTTTGAGAGGCTTAGAAATCTCTTTCAAAGATGTATAAATGAGTCAAAGGTGCCTACTGAGTGGAAAACATCTTATATAACAACAATTCACAAAAAAGGGGACAAGAGTAGATGTGATAATTATCGGGGTATCTCCGTCTCGAATACCTTGAGCAGGGTCTATGGAAAAATCCTTAAAAAGCGGATAGAGGAAGAATATGGTGAAATGGAAGCTGAAGAACAGGCCGGTTTCAGAGTGGGAAGATCAACGATTGACCATCTCTTCACGGTCACCCAGTTTATTGAGAAGAAACTATCGTTCAACCAAGAAATACATTTGCTCTTTGTCGACCTTAAAAAAGCATATGATAGTGTCCCTTTGACCAAACTTTGGGAGACCTTACAAGAAAGTAACATCAACGTGGAGATAATCAAAGCTGTCAAGTCACTGTATGAGAATTGCGGAGCGAAAGTTAAAGTTGGAAAAAGACTCACTACGGGGTTCAGAGTGACCAAAGGATTGAAGCAGGGATGTTGTTTGTCCCCTTCACTTTTCAAGATATACTTGGAACGAGCTCTGAAAGGTTGGAAGAACAAATGTCGCAACATGGGTGTCCCATTGGATGAGGAGACGACACTTTACACTCTTTCGTTTGCGGATGATCAGATTGTAATAGCACAAGACGTCGAAGACTTGAACTACATGACGCGCAAACTAATAGAGGAGTACGCCAAATGGGGGCTAGAAGTCAACATCCAGAAGAGAGAAAGAGAAGAGGGTCACCAAAGAAATTTCAAACCCAATCCCCCAAACCTTACCAAGGTCAACTCCAGTGGCCAACACTAGCTCTTTGATACAGAGCAATAACGACGAAGATTCACAAGATATTTCAACTCATAACCTACCAGATGTAGACATGGAAATACAGGAAACTCTGTCCATCTCAGACTGGAGCCAGGAAGCCCCATCTCCTGGTCCTGGTGGAGATTAGGCATAGTTTCAAGAAGTAATGCTGTGGTCCTCTACTGATTATCTCCATTGAACATTAGTGTGTTCAAGATTTTACATTGGAATATACACTCCTTCTTTTCCAACCAGATTGATCCTAAAATACTCATACAGGACCACCAACCCGAAATTATACTTCTTAATGAAACCTTTTTGAATCCTAGATTAGCTTCCCAATTAACAGGATATTTTTTTTCTCAGAGAGGACAGACAGGATGGATTTGGCGGTGCAGGGTATATTTGTCGAACTATTAGACGTCTGCATAGGCACCTCCCAGTCAACCAGTTTTAGTCACAGGGAAGTTGTTGGGAATTACCACTGTGGAAATGCGACTTCACAATGTTGATTTAAAAAAAGGCCACCAGTACTTACTGGAGAGTGCTTAATGTCCGCAACATCGCATATCGCGGGTAATTACCCAGTACATCACATAGTAGGTGTAAAAAAAGCACCATAGACAGCAACATTGCGACTTCTCATTTTGGAGGTTTTTGGAACGATTATTTTGACAGAATAAACTACCAAAGTGTATCCTCTATTGAAGTTAAATTCATGTTCAATTTGATAATTACCATCGTGGCAATCTATTTGCACTCTATATTCGAGGCGTTCCGAGGAAAAGTGACCCAAGCTACAATTTTTCTGAAATTGAATTAACAGTAAGAACTGCCTAAAAATGAATCAAAATTTATATACTCGTAAACTCAATTTCAGAAGAATTGTAGCTTGGGCCTCTTCAGCTCTGAACGCCTCATTTTTACCCTGTGTGTCTTACCTACATATATTTCGCATTCTGCTCTCATCCTCAAAAGGAAAATTGAACAACTATATGAATTACTGATATCTTTTTATTCAAGATTAATATGTTTCATACAAATCCAAATATATAACATATAGAAAGTTTATCTTGTTATAAATCTTCATTCCACTTCAGGAACGGCATGGTCCAGCTGAAGAAGAAAAAATCAGGGCTGTATTGATAGTAATAAATTGAGTGTCATGAAAAATCGAACAACAGTAAAAGCTGATTTTTTCCAGCACAGTATCTAAAATAATAATTTGAAGTTCTATCGATGATTCAAATCAATTCCAAGTTTGATTTTGACGGTTGTGAATGTCACTTATGACTTAATAATCACCTAAATTCATATGAGGTATGTTGAAAGTTGAACGTTACAAAGGTGCAAAAATGGGGAGGATAAGAGGGCCAAGAAGTGATCAGGATATAGTCATTATTTCAATAGGTTATATAACTACTCACCTTTTACTGCACATTAATTAATCAATCAACGTCAAGTTACACTTAACTAAAACGAAATTTAATAATAGATGAACAGCTCGGTTAAAAAAATTATTCTCAAAATTCATTCATAAAGATTTTGTTTGTTTATTCTCTCAACACAACGCACTCACAGCACGAAACACGAATAGTCACACCACGTTTTGCATAGCGGGATTTAGGTTATGAGTTAACCTCGAGACCACGTGTTGATAAATAGAACATTTCAGACAGTTACTGAAAGTTTTTCTAGAGAAGTCGCTGGGTAGAGTTCATCGAAATTTATTCACAACACATCATTTCATGTTCTAAAAATATCACAGATTCAATATTTCAAAAATATCAACAGAGAGAAGTCGCATAGTAGTAGCTATGTTCACTTCATCGGAACATCTCGATATGATGTTTCATGCAACCACTAGGGATCTAAAGTTGAGGAATTCGCAAACTTAACAATATGCGGACGTTAATGTCCACAATGTGAAATCTCAAGTACATCCATGAAAATTCTCAAAGAAGCGCTTCAATGCGATATTTTTGGGTACTCCCTGTGACTTACTGTTACATTTCTGGTTGACTGGGCTTATATATCCCACCAGACATTAGAACCCAACAGTCACAACTGGACCAGTTAGTATCTCGCCTACCTCACCCATTTATAATTATGGGACATATAAATGCTCAGAACCCCATTTGGGGTTCCGGCATAAAAAACCCCAATGGTAATGCCATTGAACATTTTTTACAGGACCCCAACGTGGTCCTACTAAATGATGGTTCCCCTCCAAGACTAACCCCGCCCAACTCAAACCCTAGTGCACCGGACTTGACAATTTGCTCTCAAGAATTGGCACTGTCATGCGACTGGACAGTCATCTTGGATTGCGGAATGAGCGAACATTTTCCTACGATGGTGACGATGAACCAAGGTAACTCCAGCTCACCTTACTCTGGCTCTCCTATATGTCGGAAATATAATCTGAAAGGTCAAGATTGGGTCAAATATACGTCTGAAATTTTAGCATATATGGATAATCAATCAATCAGTAATGCATTTGAGTTCACTGAGACAGATCATTCTCTAGGAAACACAATAGAACCCCTCCACAATATAAAATACATTGGTGGGATGAAGAGGTAACAAATGCTATCGTTTCTAGAAGACAAGCATTTAGAAACTATAAATATAACCCTACCCTAGAAAATTTCCTAACTTTTAAAAAGGTAAGAGCACATACTCGTAAACTAATCTCTAAACTAGTCTGATAAAGTATGGAAGGTGATCAAGCGGTTCTCTGGAAAACCTGGAGAGAAGGCACAACCAGCACCCTCGAGAACAACCCTGCTGGGTATATTGCGAAATCTCAGCAGAGGCGGATCAACAGTCGCCTCCAAACCATATCAACCAGAAGAGTTACAATACTTTACCATGGAAGAGCTTCACTATGCCCTTGTACAGAAAAAAGATACTACACCTGGATTAGACGGACTTGGCTATCCCTTATACAATCATCTACCCCCCTCAGCGAAACTCATCCTACTGAATATCTACAACAACTGTCTCAGATCAGGTATGGTACCAGAGGCATTTCAAAATATCTTAATCATTCCCATCCTTAAAAAGGGTAAACCCCCCAATCTCCCATCCAGTTACCGCCCCATTGCTCTTTCTCCATGTATAGCTAAAATAATGGAAACAATGATTAAGAATCGAATTGAACCCAAAATAGAGAAAAGTTTGGGACCCTCAATCCCACGTTTGGCTTTCGCAGAGGATACTCTGTTAATGATTGCTTTACCTTCCTAACAGGGTACATCTACAATGCTTTCTCCAAAGGCAAGAGAGTCATAGCTGTTTTTTTGGATGTTAAGGGGGCTTACGACCATGTAATACCTTCGGTTCTCCAGAGGGACCTAGAACATGCCATGGTGACAAATGCGGAATCAAATTTAATCTTGGCTCTTCTGACCCAGAGATTCTTGTTTATTGCTTCTGGCGATTCCTCTACGATATTGGGACCAGGAAAGTGCACAGTGGGCCTATCTCAGGGGTCTCCTCTGGCTCCATGTCTATTTAATGTTTATTCCATTGTCCCCCCGGGGATTGTCTCGCCATATATACACATTCTTAAATATGCTGATGATTTTTGCATATTAATTAGTGGCACGGATTTGACCCGGATCCGGGTCAAAGATATCTATGCTCTGTAGTCCACGGAATCGGTGTACTTCCTGACATTACTGGAGGGGGAGGACATCTTATGGACCCAGACTTGGTGAATATAATTGCCCTAGATTTTTCTGGAGACAGGAAAAGGTTTCTAGAATTCATCCAGGAGTTAAGGTTATGGAGATTTTCTGTCAGTTGATCGGACATCGATGTCCGATCAACTGACAGAAAATCTCCATAACCTTAACTCCTGGATGAATTCTAGAAACCTTTTCCTGTCTCCAGAAAAATCTAGGGCAATTATATTCACCAAGTCTGGGTCCATAAGATGTCCTCCCCCTCCAGTAATGTCAGGAAGTACACCGATTCCGTGGACTACAGAGCATAGATATCTTGGTTTGCACATTGAGAGTAATCTCCGTTGGAGAAAACACGTGGAAATGATTACAGGCAAAATCTCAATGGCCCACAACATGGTGAAGGCCTTATGTGGAAAGACATGGGGCGCTCATCCCTCCGTACTCATGGGTGTTTACAAGGTATTGGCTGTTCCACACTTTGATTATGGATGCTTGGTATACGATAGATGTTCCAGAGAGGTAATGTCGAAGCTTGATAGAGCGCAGTACGCTATTTTAAGGTCAGCACTTTCTATGCTCAAGTCCACCCCTACCAACATATTACTTTTTGAAAGTTTGCAACCTCCCCTTTATTTAAGACGACGCTGGTTGGCGATTAAATATGCTTCCAAGGCTCTTCGAATGAGACAACACCCAGTTCTGGAGCTTATAGGTGACGCCTCGGATCTGAGGCATCTATGGTTTAATGAACTTATTCCACCATTTATAGCGGCGATAGAGAACCTCAAAAATGAGAATCGCATCCATAGATCTGAAACAATTCCCTTTTTTTCTGTCCCACTTGCAGTGAAAGCGCATCAAATACGAGTATACAACTCGGGACTCCCCAAGTCAGCACTCTATAATCGACATGACTTTTTGCAGCTAATTGAGAGACGATTCCCGGAACATACACTGGCCTTTACGGATGCCTCAGTTTCTCGTGCACCGGATTCAGAGGGCTATGGAGTGTTCTTCCCATCAATGGCAGTGGAGTTGTCTGGTCGGTTGCCGGACCACTGGTCCATATTTGATGCTGAACTCTATGCTATCGGAAGAGCGGTCTCGGAGGCGTTGGAAAGAATGCTAAGAAGGCTGTTGGTGGTGTCAGATTCACTCAGTGCATTGGAAGCCTTAAAATCCAATAAATTTGACTCTAGTGTCGACATAATCTCAATGAGAGTCAGAAACACCCTATATGTGGCCAATTCGACAGGTTGTGCAGTTAGCTGCATATGGGTTCCCAGTCATTCATACATCCACGCCAATGATGTGGCGGACAGAGTAGCCAATCAGGGTCGTTATGCAGATACGGCACCCCACATCCCAGGGGGCCCCCAAACTCTTTGGCCTAGAATTAAGAGCGACATTAGAGAATCATGGATTGAGGATTTCTTAAGGTCGTGTATTTCCAGAGGTAGAATATATTCCCTTTATGTTAATCACAATAATTTTCCCCTCTCCCCATGGTTTTCCAAAATTGATAAACCCAGACGATTCCTTGTTACTGTCTTACGCTTAAAATCGGGACACTGCCTCACTCCAGCCCACCTTCACAGGATCGGTGTCAGGGATTCACCGAACTGTGATTGCGGAGTGTTGAAAATTGAGCGAAGCCCCCCTCCGACCTCTCTCTAGTCTACGCTCCTGACCAGCTCCGGTGGCCACGTATGGTACCACGATTCTGCGGTGCGCTGGTTGAACGACGCAGCGGCCCCACTTTCCGTGTTTTTCAGAAGTGAAAAACCTACACATTCACACATATTTTTCTTAGGACTCTCTTTGTTAGCTCCGTTGAATAACTTCTCTTCTCAAATAATTTTGAAAACGTAGTAAGCAGACTTATCGGACGATAATTATCAGGATCATCTCTATTCTCCTTCTTAGAGAATGGTTTCACAACAGCTATCTTGAGAGACTCCGGGAAGACTCCCTCTTTGAATGCCATATACATTATATGAGCTACCAGTCTCGCAACAACTTCGATAGACCTTTTGATAACTGTCATAGGTATTCCATCATATCCAGAAGAACCCTTGCTTTCCATAGCCTTCGCAGTCCTGATTACTTCATCTGCTGCTATTTCAAAAAGGAAAAAAGATTCTCCACTGAAGCGAAGAGGTCTGGTCTCTGAATCATTGGGATAGTGAGCAGAACTCAGAGCCCCGAGGGAGGCAGGCATATTAACAAAGTGCTTGTTGAAAGCATTAGCAAGTGCTTGTGGTTCATCAGACCTTAGCTTCTCAGAATCATTCCTATTTTTTTTGCCAGTTACTCGGTTGATCGTTTTCCAAACTACCTTGGATTTGTTTTTGGCATTGGAGATTCTTTCACCCAAGAATTTTTTCTTATTCGATTTGATACACTCGTCATATAATTTCTTTGTGTATCTGTGGTAAAGACTGTTGAATTCTGGGTGTGATTGACAAATGGTATATAAACAGTCCAATCGATTTCTGAGCTCTTTTACTTCAGGTGATTTGTCAACATATTTCTCCCGCGATGACCCATCCTTCACTATGATAAGCGGAAATGAAGCATCGAATATTGCCTTATAACTATCGAAAAACATATTCCACATAAGATCAATGTCAACAATGTTCAAGAAGACGGAAAGATCGTCCCAATTTTCGACAGACAAACGTTCCAGAAAGTCCTTCATAGTCGATTCGTTTATCAGACGAATTTGCTTTGAGACGGATTCAAAATCAGCTTCGCCAACAGGAAAAGACAATAACTGGGCTGTATGGTCTGATAAATGCGATGGAACAACAATAGCATCACAATTATGTTATGTTTTAAAATTGTCGAGACAAGTAGCTGAGTGTGATGTTATTCGGGTTGGTTCATGAACTGAAAGATTTGCGCCAAAGCCTTCAAGAATTGATAGAAATTTCTGAGTTTCAGAGGTGTTGACAAGTATATTCACATTAAAGTCTCCAGCTATTATATATTGACTATTAGAATTACTGAGTTTCTCTAGAAGATCCTAAATTTTTTCAAAAAACACATTGACATCACATCTGGGATAACTATAATATTTGGTCTATATACACAAATTATTGTATACTGTACAGTATTTATAGTTGTTCCAATCGCAGAACATTCAAAAACGTACGGGATGCTGAAATTCACGAAATCAGAGCTTTCTTTGTACACAATTCCATTTCTACAATAAATTGCGCATCCACCATGGCAGTCAATCGGCCTACAGTATTTAGATGCTAACTTGAAACCATCGATTGAAAGTGCCTCCAGTTCTGCAGTACTTCGAAAGTGCTCTGTGACGGCTACGAAGCATGCTTTATTATTATTTACTAATTGTTCTAACCTCAAAATACAATTTCTCAAAGATTAAACATTTTGATGAAGAATTATTATTTCTTTTTTGGATTTGATGATTTGCTCCTGGTGAGATGGAATAAAAAATGATTAATTCTACTACTTTCGGGCCATAAGGCAGGGTTCTTGATTTCTTCGAAATTCTGAGCAGGTACTGTTAACTTGAAAGAGGAATATTCTTCTAGTCTCTTGGATTCCAATTTTTCACATATTATGCCATTGGAACCATTGGTGTTTAGATGTTCAACCAAAGCCTCCGGTTTCAGGTTTGGGGTCAAGTTTACAGACGCGAAGATATCCATACTTGAGGGCTCCCTTTATTGACATACCATCGGGTTTTCCACTTCCAACAATGCTTTTATTATTTCGTTCAGCTCTTCTGTTCTTTACAGTTATGAATTCGTCTTCTTTGTTTATCTGAGACTCGCTTTTACTCGAACACGAAATAGTGGTTGTTTCGAGTGCTTTTGGACTTGGCGGTGTTTGAACTTGTTGAGGTTTTTCAACTTCGCCTTCTGAACAACTTGCTGAAAGGTTTTTTCCTCGTCTATTTTGATCAATTTTTATTACAACTTATCTACGATATAACTCAGCACGCTGGTCGGCATAATTTTTATGAGCGATAGCCCATTACCCATCGTTTTTGGTTTCAAGGCCGACGGTCGGCTTCTTTTATATTGCAGAAATAATTTTTATTTTCAATTCTCCAATTCAATCACAGCGTTGTTTTCCGAGGGGTTGCAAGATACAACAAAGTTTCCATATTCTTATTCTATAGAAATAAGCGAGGGGCTAATAGTTTTCGAGATTCATATTCATGCATTAGGTAATTATTAATATAGCTATTATTACAACTAGGGAAATATGAACAGTATATTTCCCGAGGTTGTCAAAGTTACATCCCGAGGGCGGAGCCCGAGGGATGTATAGACAACCGAGGGAAATATATTCATATTTCCCGTGGTGTAATCAATAGTTTTTTTCTGATTGAAATAATCTGTTATGGGGAAATCATTGTTAGATTGTATATTTTTGTAATAATTAAATTTTTAACGTTGCTATGGGCCATGTTTCTGAAAATCATGGTTGACTGGTTTCATTTTGACGTCTTGTCAGAAATAAAATTATTGAAATAATGTCGAACTACGTCGAAACTCAATCGGCAAAAGCCCGTGAATCTTTGGTTCCGGCCAAATCTCAAGCTGCCTACAGTAGAGAGTACGATTGCTTTCAGGAGTGGAAAAGAAAAAATTTGGTGAACGGTGTGAGCGATAATATTTTGTTAGCATATTTCCAAGATTTGGTATGTTGCTCTGATTCTTGTTATTCTTGATGTATGATTAATTCATTCGATCCCCAGTCGCAGAAATATTCACCAAACACGTTATGGCCGAAACTATCGATGTTAAGATCAATGCTACATTTGAAGGAAAAAACTGATGTCAAATTATTCGATGAAGTCGAAGCATTTGTTAAGAACAAAAATAAAGGATACGTTCCTAAAAAATCAGCAGTGTTGTCCCGGGAGCAGCTCAAGATATTCTTGAGTGAAGCTCCTAATGACGTTTTTTTGATGTATAAGGTAAAAGTTTAATTTTGATTTCCTCTGTTTATAAGATTTTTACATTCACAATTTTGAAGGTTGTTTTAATAATGGAAATCTTTGGCGCCTGCAGAACACAAGAGCTGGTGAATATGCTATCTTCAGATATCGAAGATCGTGGGTCGGTAATCATAATTAAAGTCTCAAAAACTAAGAATGATATAAACAGAATATTCACTATAATTGATGAAGAAGATCTGGGTGCTGCTCGTTTGGTGCGGGAGTATTCGGCGTTGCGTCCGCAAGGCGTTCTTAGGTTCTTCGTAGCTTATAGAGATAAGAAGTGTACTCCTCAGCCTGTCGGCAAAAATACCTTCGGAAAAATTCCGAGTAAGGTTGCTGAATGGTTGGGATTAGATAATCCGAAAATGTATACAGGCCATTGTGGAAGACGAACATCCGTGACTTTGGTTGCCGATGCGGGAGCCTCAATGACAACACTCAAGAGACATGGTGGTTGGAAAAGTTCGTCTGTTGCAGAAGGCTATCTGGCTGACAGTATGCTGCACAAAAATAAGGTAGCGAAGATGATAGCAGGTGTGGAGGGAGAGCCATCTGCAGCATCACAGTCTTTGAAGACCGTTTTGGGAGAATCGTCCGAGACTGCTGCTGCACGGAATGTTCTCAAGAAAACTGTAGTCTCGTCGACGAATAATTATGAACAAGATATTTCTTCTTCCTTTGTATCTGGTGGAAAAACTTTCAGTGGAAATTTCAACAATTGCAGTTTCCATTTTGTTACTAAATAAAGAAATAAAATATGATTTGACGTTTTGAAAGAAATATGATTTGACATTCCATATTTCCCTAGGGAAATATGAACTGACATTCCATATTTCCCTAGGGAAATATGAGTGTGTTATGACACATGGTAACTAAGGCGATATAGCTCAATATTGGATCGATCAGAAAAAAAGTAATTTTCGGATTGTATAAGTATAGTGCGAAATGTTTTTCTGAAATATGATTCAAGACAGACACGTTGATGTAATGAGACCGGGTTGCCCGTGGCGGCCCTAAAAACTCGGCGCCCCTGGGCCCTGCCCATCCTGCCCCTGAGGGCGGCGCGGCCCTGCGCAGGGCTTCTGATAAAATGGCATAAAAAACACTACTCAAAATTGCACAATTTTCAACGATTTCGCCATATTTGTATTTATCTAGTCGAGCGACAGTTTGTCACCACTCTACGCGCAATGATTTCGAAAGCAAAATAGAAAGCTTGCCACGTTTTCTATTTTTAGCTCCATGAGAACGCTGCTTTACTGTTCTTTCGGCTCATGTGGCTCGGTGCTTCGGCCCCCGCAGTTCGCCTCGGACGTGGCGATTTTTCAGACAGATTAAAATGCGCATACCGCTTACCACAGCGGTATTTGTGGCCACAGCCGCAAACACTATTTCTACATTTCGGCTATTGGGTACCTCCATTCAATAAAACGAGTGTGGTTTGAAAAAATTTATTATTCACAGATTGACATATTTCGTATGACGAAACTGAAAATATTGGATTTTTTCATTTTCGAATGAAAATGAATTACTTGATGAGCACGTACCGACATATAAAAGTTTTAGTCATAAATATATACCTTGGTTTGATGCAAATATAATAAAAAATGTGAAAACAAAAGCTAAATTAAGAACAAAGTGTAAGAAGTTTCGTAGGGAATCAGATGTTGTTGAGTTTCGTAGATTGAGGAGATTAATAAAGTTACAGATTAGAGCCTCGTATGAGAATTACTTGCTGAATGTTCAATCGAATATTTATACTGATGATAAAATGTTTTGCATGCCCAATGTTTTGTAAAAAAAGTGAAAACTTGGACAGACTGTCCACACAGACGACAGATTACTACTTCACACAGTTTCTCACTGGTCACGGTTCTTTTGGAACTTTTACAAAAAAGATAGGAAAAACACAAGATGACCTGTGTGCGGAGTGCGGGTTGCAAGACAGCCCCGAGAACGGGGGGAGGAGGAGCTGAGCAGCAAACTGGGAGTGCTGGATGGGGTGGAGGATGTGATAGACAGGATGCTGGAAGACAAAGATAACTGGAAGCTGATTTTTGATTACATCACGGAGATAATGAAGGAGAGGAAAAGAGAGGATAGGGAGAGACAGGAGGGTAGATGGCAGAGCGAAAGAATCATACATGAAAGCTTCACCGACGTCTGGACAGGAGTCTTTTCCTCCAGTGAGATTTCAAGCAGATAATCCAGATGCAATTCTCCATATGAACATTCACATACTCCTTCTTCAGTTCTAAATCAGACTTATGATTCAAAAATATAGGAGGTTGGTCTGGCCATTCGGATTTACAGTTTTTCAAGAATGGTGGACCTTCTAAGCATAATGAATTCAATGTTAGAAATTTTTTCTTGCAGAAACGAGTCGCTAGGTCGGCAGGATTCAAGTCAGTCGATATCCATTTCCACTCATCGGGTCTTGTGAGATCATGGATTTCTGTGATTCTGTTCGCTACAAATTGTTTATATTTTTTGGAGTCGGATTTTATCCAATGAAGAACAGACTGGGAATCAGACCAAAACATTCTTCCTTTTATTTCTACTTCCAGGGAATTTTGAACTGCTTCAGCAAGCCGAGATCCAAGCACAGCTGCCTGAAGTTCCAGACGTGGTATTGAAATTCCTTTCAGGGGGGCAACGCGATTTTTCGATATAATTAGGGAAACTGAGATTATTGGACCACTTTCGTTTCTCAAATAAACTGCTGCTGAATAGGCTTCTTCACTGGCATCAACGAATATGTGGAGTTCCGTAGATCCATAACTGCTTGAGAGTGGTAAATAACACCTTGAAATTTTGAACGTCTTCACATTATTTAGTAACTGGAGCCAGATTTCCCATTTTGCTTGAAGATCTCTTGGTAGACATTCATCCCAGGTAATATTTGAACGCCAAATATTTTGTAATAAAATTCTGCCAGCCACTAATATTGGTGATACAAGTCCTAGTGGGTCGAAGATACTCATCACAACTCTCAATATCTCTCTCTTTGTTGGACTTTTTAAATGAATATTTTCAAATTTTGATTCATTAACTCGAAAAATAAACGTATCTGCTTTCGCGTCCCACCACATTCCTAAAATCCTCTCTGTAGCGAGGCCATCATCTGAATTCAACTGTTTGTCACTGTGGGCTTTGAGATCTTCAGGGATATTGTCTAAAACTTCTTTCGAATTACTGATCCAATTACATATAACAAATCCACCTGCTTTATGAATTTCAATTACTTGCTGAATTCTGTTAATAGCACTATCAATTGTTTCACAGCAGTCTAAATGGTCGTCCATGTATTCCTTGGTACAAATTGCTTTACTAGCTTCAGGATACTGGTCTTCAAATCTTCTGGAATTCAATTTCACCACATAAAGGGCAGTCGATGGTGAACAAGTTGCTCCAAAAGTCATTGCTTTCATGATGTAGGTGTCTGGTTTTCTATGCCTCTCCATTCCACGCCAAAGAAATCTTTGAGAATCGACATCTTCTGTTTTTATGTTAATTTGATGAAACATTTCTTTTATGTCTCCAACAAAGGCGATGGCATGCTGTCTAAATTTCATGAGGACCGCTGGTAGTGAATTCAAGAGATCGGGTCCAGTTAGTAAAGCATCGTTCAAGGATACTCCATGACTTTTTGCTGCAGCATCGAACACTAAACGCAATTTTCCAGGTTTATTTGGATTGCGCACTCCAAAGTGTGGCAAATAATAAGTTCTATTGTGTGTTTGGGCTGCCTCTTCTACACTTAATTTCTTGACGTAATTTTTGTTTAAATATTCATCTATTTTTCGACAGTATTCTTCCGCTAATATTGGGTCTCGATCTAATTTACGTTCTATTCCATGAAGTCGACTTAGAGCGTTGTTATAACTGGGAGGAAATCTGAAGTTTTCTGTGGCCCATAACAGTCCAGATTCATAACGTTCTCCTGTATAGGCAGTTGTTTCTTCTAAAATTTTTAGTGCCTTTTCCTCCTTCGGTGATAATGAAGTTTCGTAATTCGGCTTTGTAATTCCATAGTTATCAAGCTTAAATGAATCTTTGACCAACCGATGTAAATCATTTTCAGATTCTTGATAACAAAAGAAATTGAAATTTGAATTGTCGAGAATATCCTTTTTGCATCTAAATTTCCCGTGAACAATCCATCCAAGTTTAGTCCAGCTTAAAATTGGTGAATTTGGTGGACCTTCATAAATCTTTCTAGGCATTATGAGATGGTAGTTATCTTGTCCCAATAAAATAGTTGGCCTAACGTCGTTCTTGAAAAATAAGTTTTGCGGACAAATAGACAGATGAGACCATTCATTTTTCATCTTCGAGAAATCGAAATTCTGGCTTGGCAGACTGAAACCAGTCATAGTTCGAACGTCATCGATTTCATATTCTTCGTTTTCGTAAAGCCCCCTTATTTTCAGTTTCACTCGACGAGAATTTTGATCTTTATGACTTGTTGAATTTGTCCAGCAAATGTTCAATGGATCTTCCTTTCCATTTAATCCCAGATATTCTGCAAGGTTGTCTTCGATTAGAGAAACAGTAGACCCGTCGTCAAGCAAGGCATATGTTTCGATTGAATTTTTCTCTCCGGATAAAACAACTGGACAAATCCGAAGCAAAACTTTCTCAGGAGTCGTTGAACAAAATGATGGTTGGCTATTCGGACCCTCGATTTGTGCTTCTGAATCTTGTTTATGTAAAACATGATGATGGAATTTTGTGCAATTGTTAATTCCACATTTTGTCCTCCTCTTACAAGATTTAATTTGGTGTCGTCCAAAACAAGAGAAACACAACTTCTTCTTTGTAATCAATTCCCATCGACTGTCGATACTTCTTTCTAAAATCTCTCTACATTTTGAAGTTTGATGATTTTGACTACAAATTTGGCATTTTGGTGTTACTTGCATTAGAACATGTCTATTGTTGGAGTTTCTTAGTTCTTTGGGGCTGAAGTTTTCTTGTCGTCCGCTGTCATCTGCTTTGGGTTGTAAAAATATACTCAGAATTTTAGCTTGATATTGGATCCACGAAGAAAATATATCCAAAGTAGGCATTCGAATATTATTCACTCCAGACAGATGGACTGCCCAATTGTACTTCAAATGAGTGGGTAATTTATTGAGAAGCTCCCTCAATACTTGTGGATTACTCAGATAGATCTCCATGTTGAGATTTTTTGCTGTAGCGCTGAAATTTTGAATTTCAGTGGCGAATTTGATGAAACTGGCTTGGTCATCTTCTTTCAAATTTGGCAGGAAACGAATTTTTCTGAGAATTGTCTCTATTATGAATTCTGGTCGCCCAAATCTCATCGCTAAAGTTTCCATAATAGAATGTGTACTTTCGAACGATATCAACAGCGGTCGAACAGCCTCGAGAGCTTCCCCTTTGAGACATTTTTGAAGTCTGGATAGATTTTCTTCCTTACTATAATTATTCTTCGTTCTCTCGAATACGGTTTTGAAAATAGGCCATTCTTCAGATTTCCCATTGAAATATGGTAAATCTTGGGAAGAGTTATTACGTCTGGAATTTTCCAGTACACCAGATAGTACATTAACTCCGTCTGCTATGGTCTGCGTTAGTAGTGCTATGTTTTCGCTAGAGTTATTAGTTTGATGAACAGGATTTTCTTCATACAACCATTCCTTTACTTTTTGTACTGGACATATTTTTTCTGATGTTACAACAGATTTTTTACTTGAACATGATGTGTCTGATAATTTAGCTTTTTCTAATTCAATGGTTTTTCTGACTATTTCTCTCATTGAATGTATTTCTTTCTCTTTCATTTGTAGAAGTAATTCTGCCTTTTGTTTTTCTAAAACCATTAAATCCTTCTGGGTCTGTAGCTCAACTTCTAAAATCCGTATTCTTGATTTGGAAGAATTACTTGTCTTGGTATTGTGTGATTTGTCATCGGATTTGTCTTTAGTGTCACAATTTCCTTCCTGAGTTTCAGAGTGTCGGGGGTAATGTCTGTCGGACTGCATTCTACTTGAAGCTTTATCGTCGTCTTCTCTATACGTTATCTCCTCAGTAGAAATGCGGGTTACCTTTTTACTCTGACTTGGAAATCGTATCGGAGGTTGACCTCTATTATTTCGTTCGCTCCTCCTCAGATTATTCATACACGAGTTTCGGCACCAAATGTTCGTCGTCAGAACCGGTCAAATAAAAATGAGGTCCTCTGGTCGTCAGAATATATATAATTAACTTTTTAAGAGAGAAAAATGACATTAACAGAAAACAATTATTATATTATCAACTTTCGCTGTCATCCAGGGCTAGATTTATATTTTTTCCTCAACAACCAGCTTCAATCCGGGATAGTTTTATGGTGCGATACTTCAACGGATCGTATTAGACCATACATTCCCAAAAAATTTCGGAAATCAGTTTTTGAACACGTTCATGGTTGTGCTCATCAAGGGGTGAAAGCAACTGTAAAAAACATGTCTGCCAGATATGTTTGGCCTGGAATCAAAGGAGATGTTAAGAATTGGACGCGATCATGCATAAATTGCCAAAAAAATAAAATTTCGAAGCATACAAAATCTGAGATATCCAAATTCTCTGATCCAGATGAACGTTTTTCTATAATTCATATAGATCTTGTTGGCCCTTTACCTGTTTCAGATGGTAAAAAATACATTTTAACTTGTATAGACCGATTTACTAATTGGGTTGAGGCAATTCCCTTAGGAGACATATCTGCAGAAACAGTTGCTCGTGCTTTCTATCAAAATTGGATTACTAGGTTTGGAACACCATCCTGTGTCATAACCGATCGAGGAAGTTAATTCACATCCTCACTTTTTCATCACCTCACTTCCTTTTGTGGAATGAAACTCTGTCATACCACTGCTTATCACCCACAATGCAATGGAAAAATTGAACGACAACACCGTACAATAAAAGCAGCCATACGGGCGCATAATTCCACCAAATGGACCGATACACTGCCAACAGTGTTGCTAGGTATTCGAGCTTCTTTGAAAGCAGATTCCAACTTCACTACAGCACAGATGGTCTACGGGACGTCAATACGAATGCCAGGTGAATTCTTTGAAAATTCCAAAACAAAAGTAGACTCGGAAACGTTTGTGACAGATTTACAAAAGAAAATGCGTACATTAAGACCGTGTAGCATTCAACAAAAGACTAAGGCACGTATTTTTGTTCATAAAGATTTGTCCGTATGCTCCCATGTTTTTGTTAAAATAGATAGGGTTAAAAAGCCTCTCGAGCCTGTTTATGAAGGTCCATTTTTGGTGATCGAACGTACGGACAAATATTTCAAAATTCAAATGAAAGATAAACAAGATACTATTTCAATCGACAGACTTAAGCCAGCATATTTAATGACAGATGATACTGACGTCACTACTGAATCAGACAGTCATTTACATCCTGATATTTCTAAAGATTTTGCTAGATTTCCGTCAATATCATTTAAGACTACTCGAAGTGGACGACATGTACATTTTCCGGCTCGTTATAGTGATATGGTGTCTACAAAAAGTATATAAGCAAATGTTGTTGTAAAAAGTGTCATTTGTTCATTTATTGTAATTAGCATTTTTGTATATTCGACATTAACATTAGTATCTCGTCACTTGCAATTCATTCTTTCAAATTTATTGCAGCTCCTGGGAGGGGAGTAATGTAGAGGCATAATATAATTGTGACAGTTTTGTGGTCGAAACATAGATATAGTTTTTAGTTCTATGTAAATAATTAGAATTTAAATTATCACCTATGTGTTAAAAAAACAATTGAAAAAAATATATAAAAGTCACACTGAAGTATTGTATGTTTTCTCTGTATTTCATATTCTAATAATACAACAGTTTCTGGGAACACTGGCGTAAACAATATCTTTTACAGCTGCAAAATAGACCTAAATGGAAAGAAGCACTCCCAAATATTGAAAAAGATATGTTAGTCCTAGTAAAGGAAGATAATGTTCCTCCCCTTCATTGGCCTATGGGGCGCATTTCGAATGTTATACCTGGTAAAGATGATCGAGTAAGGGTTGTTGAAGTTGTCATAAATGGTAAACCTTACAAGAGATCTATTTCCAAGATTGCCATACTTCCTATTTACAATTGACTCCACCTTGCCAAGGTCCTTTCTGTTACTTATTGGATTGTCAATATCAATTTTGATTTAAGATTTATAGATTTGTAGAATTAAGTAATTAGATTTTCAACTTAAATTTAGGATTTCTGGATGTGTAGAATTAAGTAATTTGATTTTCGATTTATTCAAATTTTGTATTATGCAAGGAACCTAGAATGGTAATTCTAAACGTACCATCTTCTATTTTCCCTCTCGTTATGTTGAGCAGTCGACATTTTTCTAATCCAAACTTCATATATTCCTCGCGTGTCATATGTGGTCTGGTATAGTTTTGTTTTCCGCTGCATTTTACGTATGAAAGTCTAGTAAAAGTAAAGATATATAAATGAGGCTATATCAGAAGATTCATAAGAGTGTGAACTGTCCAATTATCTGAAAATATTTTAGTTTAATTTGGTGATTACGCAAACATTTGGATTGTGGAGTTCATTTTCAAAGAGAATTTTAAGATAAGCATACCATCTGGAATGTCAACAAATATTGGTAAACAATCACACTTGAAGAAACTCGGCGAGACGAGTGCAATAACCGAGTCGTTGAATTGCGGAAAATGTAATAAGAAATTCGCAAGAGCGGAGTACAAAATACTGTGCTCCGGCCCCTGCAACAGATGGATTTGTGAAAGGTGTTGTAACGATACTTGATTGTTTTCAATAAAAATCAAGCCTCGTTTTAAATATCCGTTTCCCTGAATTTTCCAGTTGAAACAATGCAACACCGTCTGATGGAGATTTCAGTCTCAATATAGTTATTCCGTTTCATTTCGGAAATATTTTTCAGAATCCTGATTATTAAATTCAAATTCCGTATAATTGAAATTTCCGTCATTAATCCGCCGTAAGAATCCAAAATAAAGAAAAAGTGTCTTTCTGCATTCGGCGTTGTTTTTCCGTCCACAAAAACACACCGAATTCAGTATAAAACATCGTGGATTGCAGATAACGACAGTTTCTTTTACCGATAAAGAGATAACCGCCACCGAGAATATTTCTTCTGGGGAGAATATTCGAGAATTCCGAATTTTGAGTGCAATTTTGATCACGTGACCGTCCACATGTTGGAGAGTTAATAAATAGGACCGCACCACCAGACGAGGATTATTCATTATTCATAATTCGTTACTATTCATTTGATAGTCTTTCTGCGATTCTGTTTTCAGTGATTCTGTAATTGATTCTTCAATTCATTTCCGCTTTTTAAGCCTTTCTTCGTATTAGAGTTTTTTAAAGTTTTCCTTTGCTTTTCTTTATTTTTTTCTGCTAAGTGGTGGTGTGACCGTACCGGAACAAACTGTAAGTCTCTTCTTGATACCGCATACTTCGTGATTCAAAGTTGCATTCTTTTATTTGTTAAATTGTGTTAATCCTTGTTGTTAATCCTCCTGTTTAACGCAGACTTCTGTCGCCTGGTTCTCTGGTGAACCAAGACCAGTCGACGGAAATCTCGAAGTTTTTCTACTGGTAATGCTTGGCGTGTGACACCCAAGGTTGCCACAGAAAGACCACAGTAACCTATCCCGTCCTACCCCATTTGTGTTCCGTTTAGACTTCCCGTTTAACGCAGACTTCTGTCGCCTGGCTATCTGGTGACGGAAACCAATCGGCAGAGGTCTCGAAGTTTTTCTACTGGTAATGCTTGGCGTGTGACACCCAAGGTTGCCACAGAAAGACCGCAGTAACTGATACCGTACTACCCCTGTTGTGTTCCGTGTAGATTTCCCGTTTACCGCAGACTTCTCTCGCCTGGCTATCTTGTGACAGAAACCAATCGGTAGAAGTCTCGAAGTTTTTCTGCTGGTAATGCTTGGCGTGTACACCCAAGGTTGCCACGGAGAGACCACGATAAACTACCCCGTTATCCTGTAAATTGTTGCATTGTGTTTCATCTGCATCAACCCCGTCCCGTTAATTGAATAGTTTCAAATTCTGATTGGCCTGTACACTGAAAATCACTGGAAGTGCTCGGGATCAAACCCATTGCTAAATTAACCGATTACAGAGACTTGGATCTTTCTGAGACACCCGGTTGCTGTAAATTTTGTGTAAACCCCGTACATCCGTTATTGTCTCAGAAGGAATCAAAGTGACTGCTATTAATTGTTTGCTTTCTTTAATACCTGATAGTTTGACTGAATATAGTTGATTTGAATATTCTTTAATTCATTGATTTCACTTTCTGATCACCGTGACAAGTTATTACATTTCTGTTTTCCTTATTTTTGAACTTGGTCATCAGCTGAATATATTTCTTGACTTGGAAATAACTGTATAGTTCACTGTAATTTAGATTGTTGTAATAAATTCGGTTTTAAAGTACTTGTTATCGCTACCACCTTAGATAAACCCAACTCTGTCTCCGACTAGTAGGTACCTGGGTGGGTTTGCTATTTCTCCCTATTGAAAGAATAGCTGGCGCTCGAGATTAATCCTTTTTCCGACCAAACCCGTTACAAAATTGACGCCCGAGCGTTGGGACTCTTAAAACCGGGTTCAGTTTTGGAATAACTTCTTTTTTTTTTGTCTAACCGAGGAGAATAGTTTTGAACGGTGAACCATACAAACCAATTTATTCAGCTGTTGACTTGCAAGAAATATTTTATCCGGCTTATATTTCTGAAATATAATTTATTTAGATCAGTTCAGTGACCGATTTGCTGATTGCGTTGAGTTAACCTATCTTGAGTTATAATAGAACATCACTGGTAACCTATAAACAGAACCGAACAGTTAACCAGCTATTTCTGATAACCGCACAATATTGAATTGACTTATGATTTTCACACGCTTATGATTTTCACTTGAATAATAAAACTGACTGTGTTTTCTTTTCCCTTTTCCCCTTTGATTTATTTGCTGGTTGACAAGTGTTCATTATAACTCTGATAGTTTATTGTGATTATAACCGCATTGGACTTGTTGTTTCTCTGATTACTTTATTTTATTTGAAACCGTTGATACACTGTTGGTGAATTATTCCCTTTGAATTAGGTGAGCTTGAACCGAAAAAACTTCAGAAAGGTAAAACTGTAAGTGAACTTGAACCGAAATAATTTTCTTGGCTGTTAAAACCGATAGTGGACTTGGTCTGAAACATTTTGTGGACAGGTAACCTATTTCTTCGAACAAGTGTTAGGTTAACAGTGAGCTGTCAAGTGACCGATAAATAGTGAGTGATAGAATAATAGGTGCTTCCTCGATTGGACATTGATTATTAATCCGGGTTTCAGTGAATTTTATTGAGTTGATTATCCATCCCGACTTTAGTATTCATCCGGACTTCAGTGAATTTTATTGAGTTAATTATTCATCCGGGTCTCAGTGAATTTTATTGAATTAATTATCCATCCGGACTTCAGTAAATTTTGAATTGATTATTCATCCGGACTTCAGTGAATTTTATCGAGTTAATTGTTCATCCCAGGCCTTGGTGAATTTTGTTGAATTAATTATCCATCCGGACTTTAGTATATTTTTTTGATGATTATTCATCCGAGCTTCAGTGAATTTTATTGAGTTAGTTGTTCATCCGGGCTTTAGTGACAGTGATATTTAATCGGACTTAGTGATACTGAAACATTATAACCGGTGTTGAATTATTCCGTGTGTTAGCTTTGAACTTTAACTTTACATTATTTCATACCGGGCATCGAACTTATTGAGAGTGTGTTACTGGATCGTGAGTCAGGTGGCAAGATAGTTGAACTATATGTCATTGAACATGGATGTGAACAGGCTGCTCAGTGATGAATTGACTTATGAACTAGAACTGAGAGGACAGTCAATACCAAGCACTGTGATGACAAAGCGGAGTCTACTACGACAAGTGTTACAGTCAGACATACCGCTACAGCCTTGCACATCAATGAACCCCACACTGGATATCGACATTTGCCAAAATAAACTCACCGATCTAGTGGAAGCACTTCAGAATTTCAATCACGCTAATGCGACTAACGAATTTCGCGAATATTCACAAGATTAACACACATTCAGGAAGACTGAACTTTATTGTCACTTCCGATGAAACACAGTTACAACTGATCGAACAACTGAAGGCGACTACAACTAAGGCCTTGGAGACGCTGGAGAAACTGAGTAGTAGCAACACCCGTGGACAGCCATCCAGTCAGCAGGAACGGTCCCTCTTGGATGTGGAGGTTCCCAGTTCACCTGGGATGTCCCCGATCCAACCGGAAAGAGCTGAACATCCCTGATTGATCTTGGAGATGGGATCAATCTTCCAACAGCAGCTGATGTCTCACATACTGGTACACCTGTAAGGAATAAAACATTAGAACATGTCATGAACGAGACAAGGCGGACATGTACAGCATTACTGCGGCAGTTACCGCATACCTGTCGCACAGTCACAGGACTGTGGGACAGCATCACCTGAAGATCCGACACCAAGAAGATGGATTAATTCTACCCGTAGAGTATCTTTTCCACACTTACCTGCATCTTGTGTGAGCTCTGGCAGGACCATGACCAGAGAGAGAGTACCATTAGAGCCGGAACCTCGACCGTCACCGGTGCCAACCATTCCTGTCCACAAATGGAATATTTCATTTGGTGGCACAGGTAGTGTGAGCGGCTTCATCGAGGAGGTGGAGAGATTGGCCGAATCTCGTAAGGTGCCCCTAGAACAAGTGTTCGAGTCAGTTTATGAACTACTGCGGAAGGATGCCAGGGATTGGTTCATCCCCAGGAGGGGTACATTCAGGATTGGCAGGATTTCAAGGAGCAACTTAAGAAGCATTTTTACCGTGAACTATGAGGAGAACCTGTTGGAGGAAATAAAAGAGAGAACGCAGGGTCCTGATGAAAAGCTGCTGATGTACGTCACTCGAATGCAAATTTGTTCCAGAAGCTTACATACAGTAGACCAACCGAATCGGAACAAATCCGAATCATCAGCAGAGGCTGTTACCGACCCTACAACAGGCCTTAGCATTCCAGGAGACTAACACTATGATGAGCTCCTGCGAAAAGGAAAGGTTTTCGAGTTAGTACAGTGGCAAATGAGCCAGTACACCAGGCCACCGTCGAAACCAGGTCTTCTTGACGAGCCTCACCTGACGTATCGTCCGTCCCAACAAAACCGACAACAGGCCAGTTTCTCCTGGGACACCGAAAACATATCAGGAAAACTCAGTACCACCAGTACCAGTAGGTCACAACAGACCAACACACCGCCGTCACCGCCTGGAAACACCCAGCCAAGACCGGATCGACCAACGGCACGAGTCGACAAGCAAAATACAGGTTCACCTACCGAACTCCATCACCTATACCAACACGACGATCAACCAACAAGGAGACCGACAGGAAACACAGGGAACCGGACTGATCCACCGACGAGGAAAGTATCTTTCCAAACACAGTGCTTCCGATGTGGTGAATACGGCCATATGCGACGGGAATGTCGAGGACGACTGAGGTTGTTCTGT
>NW_025408037.1:0-90000 GCF_907165205.1 Coccinella septempunctata
GAAAACTTCGTAGGAAGTAGTATCTCACCTAACTCAACCCAAATCGACGATAAAAAGCATAGGTCACGCTTCATATAAGAAAGTCGTTCGGACTCTGAAAATTCCACATATAGTAAAATGTGAGGTTCGGAGACATAATTTTCATTTTTTCAAAAATTAGGGAAGGTATGAACGGGAAACTTCGTAGGAAGTTGTATCTCACCTAATTACACCCAAATCGACGATAAAAACCATAGGTCACGCTTCATATAAGAAAGTCGTTCGGACTCTGAAAATTCCACATATAGTAAAATGTGAGGTTCGGAGACATAATTTTCATTTTTTCAAAAATTAGGGAAGGTATGAACGGGAAACTTCGTAGGAAGTTGTATCTCACCTAATTACACCCAAATCGACGATAAAAACCATAGGTCACGCTTCATATAAGAAAGTCGTTCGGACTCTGAAAATTCCACATATAGTAAAATGTGAGGTTCGGAGACATAATTTTCATTTTTTCAAAAACTAGGGAAGGTATGAACGGAAAACTTCCTAGGAAGTAGTATCTCACCTAAGTCAACCCAAATCGACGATAAAAAGCATAGGTCACGCTTCATATAAGAAAGTCGTTCGGACTCTGAAAATTCCACATATAGTAAAATGTGAGGTTCGGAGACATAATTTTCTTTTTTTCAAAAATTTGGGAAGATATGAACGGAAAACTTCGTAGGAAGTAGTATCTCACCTAACTCAACCCAAATCGACGATAAAAAGCATAGGTCACGCTTCATATAAGAAAGTCGTTCGGACTCTGAAAATTCCACATATAGTAAAATGTGAGGTTCGGAGACATAATTTTCATTTTTTCAAAAATTAGGGAAGGTATGAACGGGAAACTTCGTAGGAAGTTGTATCTCACCTAATTACACCCAAATCGACGATAAAAACCATAGGTCACGCTTCATATAAGAAAGTCGTTCGGACTCTGAAAATTCCACATATAGTAAAATGTGAGGTTCGGAGACATAATTTTCATTTTTTCAAAAACTAGGGAAGGTATGAACGGAAAACTTCCTAGGAAGTAGTATCTCACCTAAGTCAACCCAAATCGACGATAAAAAGCATAGGTCACGCTTCATATAAGAAAGTCGTTCGGACTCTGAAAATTCCACATATAGTAAAATATGAGGTTCGGAGACATAATTTTCATTTTTTCAAAAATTAGGGAAGGTATGAACGGGAAACTTCGTAGGAAGTTGTATCTCACCTAATTACACCCAAATCGACGATAAAAACCATAGGTCACGCTTCATATAAGAAAGTCGTTCGGACTCTGAAAATTCCACATATAGTAAAATGTGAGGTTCGGAGACATAATTTTCATTTTTTCAAAAACTAGGGAAGGTATGAACGGAAAACTTCCTAGGAAGTAGTATCTCACCTAAGTCAACCCAAATCGACGATAAAAAGCATAGGTCACGCTTCATATAAGAAAGTCGTTCGGACTCTGGAAATTCCACATATAGTAAAATGTGAGGTTCGGAGACATAATTTTCATTTTTTCAAAAATTAGGGAAGATATGAACGGGAAACTTCGTAGGAAGTAGTATCTCACCTAATTACACTAAAATCGACGAAAAAAACCATAGGTCACGCTTCATATAAGAAAGTCGTTCGGACTCTGAAAATTCCACATATAGTAAAATGTGAGGTTCGGAGACATAATTTTCATTTTTTCAAAAACTAGGGAAGGTATGAACGGAAAACTTCGTAGGAAGTAGTATCTCACCTAACTCAACCCAAATCGACGATAAAAAGCATAGGTCACGCTTCATATAAGAAAGTCGTTCGGACTCTGAAAATTCCACATATAGTAAAATGTGAGGTTCGGAGACATAATTTTCATTTTTTCAAAAACTAGGGAAGATATGAACGGAAAACTTCGTAGGAAGTAGTATCTCACCTAACTCAACCCAAATCGACGATAAAAAGCATAGGTCACGCTTCATATAAGAAAGTCGTTCGGACTCTGAAAATTCCACATATAGTAAAATGTGAGGTTCGGAGACATAATTTTCATTTTTTCAAAAATTAGGGAAGGTATGAACGGGAAACTTCGTAGGAAGTTGTATCTCACCTAATTACACCCAAATCGACGATAAAAACCATAGGTCACGCTTCATATAAGAAAGTCGTTCGGACTCTGAAAATTCCACATATAGTAAAATGTGAGGTTCGGAGACATAATTTTCTTATTTTTCAAAAACTAGGGAAGGTATGAACGGAAAACTTCGTAGGAAGTAGTATCTCACCTAAGTCAACCCAAATCGACGATAAAAAGCATAGGTCATGCTTCATATAAGAAAGTCGTTCGGACTCTGAAAATTCCACATATAGTAAAATGTGAGGTTCGGAGACATAATTTTCTTTTTTTCAAAAATTTGGGAAGATATGAACGGAAAACTTCGTAGGAAGTAGTATCTCACCTAACTCAACCCAAATCGACGATAAAAAGCATAGGTCACGCTTCATATAAGAAAGTCGTTCGGACTCTGAAAATTCCACATATAGTAAAATGTGAGGTTCGGAGACATAATTTTCATTTTTTCAAAAACTAGGGAAGATATGAACGGAAAACTTCGTAGGAAGTAGTATCTCACCTAACTCAACCCAAATCGACGATAAAAAGCATAGGTCACGCTTCATATAAGAAAGTCGTTCGGACTCTGAAAATTCCACATATAGTAAAATGTGAGGTTCGGAGACATAATTTTCATTTTTTCAAAAATTAGGGAAGGTATGAACGGGAAACTTCGTAGGAAGTTGTATCTCACCTAACTCAACCCAAATCGACGATAAAAAGCATAGGTCACGCTTCATATAAGAAAGTCGTTCGGACTCTGAAAATTCCACATATAGTAAAATGTGAGGTTCGGAGACATAATTTTCTTATTTTTCAAAAATTAGGGAAGATATGAACGGGAAACTTCGTAGGATGTTGTATCTCACCTAACTCAACCCAAATCGACGATAAAAAGCATAGGTCACGCATCATATAAGAAAGTCGTTCGGACTCTGAAAATTCCACATATAGTAAAATGTGAGGTTCGGAGACATAATTTTCATTTTTTCAAAAACTAGGGAAGGTATGAACGGAAAACTTCGTAGGAAGTAGTATCTCACCTAATTCAACCCAAATCGACGATAAAAACCATAGGTCACGCTTCATATAAGAAAGTCGTTCGGACTCTGAAAATTCCACATATAGTAAAATGTGAGGTTCGGAGACATAATTTTCTTATTTTTCAAAAATTAGGGAAGATATGAACGGGAAACTTCGTAGGATGTTGTATCTCACCTAACTCAACCCAAATCGACGATAAAAAGCATAGGTCACGCATCATATAAGAAAGTCGTTCGGACTCTGAAAATTCCACATATAGTAAAATGTGAGGTTCGGAGACATAATTTTCATTTTTTCAAAAACTAGGGAAGGTATGAACGGAAAACTTCGTAGGAAGTAGTATCTCACCTAATTCAACCCAAATCGACGATAAAAACCATAGGTCACGCTTCATATAAGAAAGTCGTTCGGATTCTGAAAATTCCACATATAGTAAAATGTGAGGTTCGGAGACATAATTTTCTTATTTTTCAAAAATTAGGGAAGATATGAACGGGAAACTTCGTAGGATGTTGTATCTCACCTAACTCAACCCAAATCGACGATAAAAAGCATAGGTCACGCTTCATATAAGAAAGTCGTTCGGACTCTGAAAATTCCACATATAGTAAAATGTGAGGTTCGGAGACATAATTTTCTTTTTTTCAAAAACTAGGGAAGGTATGAACGGAAAACTTCCTAGGAAGTAGTATCTCACCTAAGTCAACCCAAATCGACGATAAAAAGCATAGGTCACGCTTCATATAAGAAAGTCGTTCGGACTCTGGAAATTCCACATATAGTAAAATGTGAGGTTCGGAGACATAATTTTCATTTTTTCAAAAATTAGGGAAGATATGAACGGGAAACTTCGTAGGAAGTAGTATCTCACCTAATTACACTAAAATCGACGAAAAAAACCATAGGTCACGCTTCATATAAGAAAGTCGTTCGGACTCTGAAAATTCCACATATAGTAAAATGTGAGGTTCGGAGACATAATTTTCATTTTTTCAAAAACTAGGGAAGGTATGAACGGAAAACTTCCTAGGAAGTAGTATCTCACCTAAGTCAACCCAAATCGACGATAAAAAGCATAGGTCACGCTTCATATAAGAAAGTCGTTCGGACTCTGAAAATTCCACATATAGTAAAATGTGAGGTTCGGAGACATAATTTTCTTTTTTTCAAAAATTTGGGAAGATATGAACGGAAAACTTCGTAGGAAGTAGTATCTCACCTAACTCAACCCAAATCGACGATAAAAAGCATAGGTCACGCTTCATATAAGAAAGTCGTTCGGACTCTGAAAATTCCACATATAGTAAAATGTGAGGTTCGGAGACATAATTTTCATTTTTTCAAAAATTAGGGAAGGTATGAACGGGAAACTTCGTAGGAAGTTGTATCTCACCTAATTACACCCAAATCGACGATAAAAACCATAGGTCACGCTTCATATAAGAAAGTCGTTCGGACTCTGAAAATTCCACATATAGTAAAATGTGAGGTTCGGAGACATAATTTTCATTTTTTCAAAAACTAGGGAAGATATGAACGGAAAACTTCGTAGGAAGTTGTATCTCACCTAATTACACCCAAATCGACGATAAAAACCATAGGTCACGCTTCATATAAGAAAGTCGTTCGGACTCTGAAAATTCCACATATAGTAAAATGTGAGGTTCGGAGACATAATTTTCATTTTTTCAAAAACTAGGGAAGGTATGAATGGAAAACTTCCTAGGAAGTAGTATCTCACCTAAGTCAACCCAAATCGACGATAAAAAGCATAGGTCACGCTTCATATAAGAAAGTCGTTCGGACTCTGAAAATTCCACATATAGTAAAACATGATTTTCTTATTTTTCAAAAACTAGGGAAGGTATGAACGGAAAACTTCGTAGGAAGTAGTATCTCACCTAACTCAACCCAAATCGACGATAAAAAGCATAGGTCACGCTTCATATAAGAAAGTCGTTCGGACTCTGAAAATTCCACATATAGTAAAATGTGAGGTTCGGAGACATAATTTTCATTTTTTCAAAAACTAGGGAAGATATGAACGGAAAACTTCGTAGGAAGTAGTATCTCACCTAACTCAACCCAAATCGACGATAAAAAGCATAGGTCACGCTTCATATAAGAAAGTCGTTCGGACTCTGAAAATTCCACATATAGTAAAATGTGAGGTTCGGAGACATAATTTTCATTTTTTCAAAAATTAGGGAAGGTATGAACGGGAAACTTCGTAGGAAGTTGTATCTCACCTAATTACACCCAAATCGACGATAAAAACCATAGGTCACGCTTCATATAAGAAAGTCGTTCGGACTCTGAAAATTCCACATATAGTAAAATGTGAGGTTCGGAGACATAATTTTCATTTTTTCAAAAATTAGGGAAGATATGAACGGAAAACTTCGTAGGAAGTAGTATCTCACCTAACTCAACCCAAATCGACGATAAAAAGCATAGGTCACGCTTCGTATAAGAAAGTCGTTCGGACTCTGAAAATTCCACATATAGTAAAATGTGAGGTTCGGAGACATAATTTTCATTTTTTCAAAAACTAGGGAAGGTATGAACGGAAAACTTCCTAGGAAGTAGTATCTCACCTAAGTCAACCCAAATCGACGATAAAAAGCATAGGTCACGCTTCATATAAGAAAGTCGTTCGGACTCTGAAAATTCCACATATAGTAAAATGTGAGGTTCGGAGACATAATTTTCTTTTTTTCAAAAATTTGGGAAGGTATGAACGGGAAACTTCGTAGGAAGTTGTATCTCACCTAATTACACCCAAATCGACGATAAAAACCATAGGTCACGCTTCATATAAGAAAGTCGTTCGGACTCTGAAAATTCCACATATAGTAAAATGTGAGGTTCGGAGACATAATTTTCATTTTTTCAAAAACTAGGGAAGGTATGAACGGAAAACTTCCTAGGAAGTAGTATCTCACCTAAGTCAACCCAAATCGACGATAAAAAGCATAGGTCACGCTTCATATAAGAAAGTCGTTCGGACTCTGAAAATTCCACATATAGTAAAATATGAGGTTCGGAGACATAATTTTCATTTTTTCAAAAATTAGGGAAGGTATGAACGGGAAACTTCGTAGGAAGTTGTATCTCACCTAATTACACCCAAATCGACGATAAAAACCATAGGTCACGCTTCATATAAGAAAGTCGTTCGGACTCTGAAAATTCCACATATAGTAAAATGTGAGGTTCGGAGACATAATTTTCATTTTTTCAAAAACTAGGGAAGGTATGAACGGAAAACTTCCTAGGAAGTAGTATCTCACCTAAGTCAACCCAAATCGACGATAAAAAGCATAGGTCACGCTTCATATAAGAAAGTCGTTCGGACTCTGGAAATTCCACATATAGTAAAATGTGAGGTTCGGAGACATAATTTTCATTTTTTCAAAAATTAGGGAAGATATGAACGGGAAACTTCGTAGGAAGTAGTATCTCACCTAATTACACTAAAATCGACGAAAAAAACCATAGGTCACGCTTCATATAAGAAAGTCGTTCGGACTCTGAAAATTCCACATATAGTAAAATGTGAGGTTCGGAGACATAATTTTCATTTTTTCAAAAACTAGGGAAGGTATGAACGGAAAACTTCCTAGGAAGTAGTATCTCACCTAAGTCAACCCAAATCGACGATAAAAAGCATAGGTCACGCTTCATATAAGAAAGTCGTTCGGACTCTGAAAATTCCACATATAGTAAAATGTGAGGTTCGGAGACATAATTTTCTTTTTTTCAAAAATTTGGGAAGATATGAACGGAAAACTTCGTAGGAAGTAGTATCTCACCTAACTCAACCCAAATCGACGATAAAAAGCATAGGTCACGCTTCATATAAGAAAGTCGTTCGGACTCTGAAAATTCCACATATAGTAAAATGTGAGGTTCGGAGACATAATTTTCTTATTTTTCAAAAATTAGGGAAGATATGAACGGGAAACTTCGTAGGAAGTAGTATCTCACCTAACTCAACCCAAATCGACGATAAAAAGCATAGGTCACGCTTCATATAAGAAAGTCGTTCGGACTCTGAAAATTCCACATATAGTAAAATGTGAGGTTCGGAGACATAATTTTCATTTTTTCAAAAATTAGGGAAGATATGAACGGGAAACTTCGTAGGAAGTAGTATCTCACCTAATTACACTAAAATCGACGAAAAAAACCATAGGTCACGCTTCATATAAGAAAGTCGTTCGGACTCTGAAAATTCCACATATAGTAAAATGTGAGGTTCGGAGACATAATTTTCATTTTTTCAAAAACTAGGGAAGATATGAACGGAAAACATCGTAGGAAGTAGTATCTCACCTAACTCAACCCAAATCGACGATAAAAAGCATAGGTCACGCTTCATATAAGAAAGTCGTTCGGACTGAAAATTCCACATATAGTAAAATGTGAGGTTCGGAGACATAATTTTCTTTTTTTCAAAAATTTGGGAAGATATGAACGGAAAACTTCGTAGGAAGTAGTATCTCACCTAAGTCAACCCAAATCGACGATAAAAAGCATAGGTCACGCTTCATATAAGAAAGTCGTTCGGACTCTGAAAATTCCACATATAGTAAAATGTGAGGTTCGGAGACATAATTTTCATTTTTTCAAAAACTAGGGAAGGTATGAACGGAAAACTTCGTAGGAAGTAGTATCTCACCTAACTCAACCCAAATCGACGATAAAAAGCATAGGTCACGCTTCATATAAGAAAGTCGTTCGGACTCTGAAAATTCCACATATAGTAAAATGTGAGGTTCGGAGACATAATTTTCATTTTTTCAAAAACTAGGGAAGGTATGAACGGAAAACTTCGTAGGAAGTAGTATCTCACCTAACTCAACCCAAATCGACGATAAAAAGCATAGGTCACGCTTCGTATAAGAAAGTCGTTCGGACTCTGAAAATTCCACATATAGTAAAATGTGAGGTTCGGAGACATAATTTTCATTTTTTCAAAAACTAGGGAAGGTATGAACGGAAAACTTCCTAGGAAGTAGTATCTCACCTAAGTCAACCCAAATCGACGATAAAAAGCATAGGTCACGCTTCATATAAGAAAGTCGTTCGGACTCTGAAAATTCCACATATAGTAAAATGTGAGGTTCGGAGACATAATTTTCTTTTTTTCAAAAATTAGGGAAGATATGAACGGAAAACTTCGTAGGAAGTAGTATCTCACCTAACTCAACCCAAATCGACGATAAAAAGCATAGGTCACGCTTCATATAAGAAAGTCGTTCGGACTCTGAAAATTCCACATATAGTAAAATGTGAGGTTCGGAGACATAATTTTCATTTTTTCAAAAATTAGGGAAGGTATGAACGGGAAACTTCGTAGGAAGTTGTATCTCACCTAATTACACCCAAATCGACGATAAAAACCATAGGTCACGCTTCATATAAGAAAGTCGTTCGGACTCTGAAAATTCCACATATAGTAAAATGTGAGGTTCGGAGACATAATTTTCATTTTTTCAAAAACTAGGGAAGGTATGAACGGAAAACTTCCTACGAAGTAGTATCTCACCTAAGTCAACCCAAATCGACGATAAAAAGCATAGGTCACGCTTCATATAAGAAAGTCGTTCGGACTCTGAAAATTCCACATATAGTAAAATATGAGGTTCGGAGACATAATTTTCATTTTTTCAAAAATTAGGGAAGGTATGAACGGGAAACTTCGTAGGAAGTTGTATCTCACCTAATTACACCCAAATCGACGATAAAAACCATAGGTCACGCTTCATATAAGAAAGTCGTTCGGACTCTGAAAATTCCACATATAGTAAAATGTGAGGTTCGGAGACATAATTTTCATTTTTTCAAAAACTAGGGAAGGTATGAACGGAAAACTTCCTAGGAAGTAGTATCTCACCTAAGTCAACCCAAATCGACGATAAAAAGCATAGGTCACGCTTCATATAAGAAAGTCGTTCGGACTCTGGAAATTCCACATATAGTAAAATGTGAGGTTCGGAGACATAATTTTCATTTTTTCAAAAATTAGGGAAGATATGAACGGGAAACTTCGTAGGAAGTAGTATCTCACCTAATTACACTAAAATCGACGAAAAAAACCATAGGTCACGCTTCATATAAGAAAGTCGTTCGGACTCTGAAAATTCCACATATAGTAAAATGTGAGGTTCGGAGACATAATTTTCATTTTTTCAAAAACTAGGGAAGATATGAACGGAAAACTTCCTACGAAGTAGTATCTCACCTAAGTCAACCCAAATCGACGATAAAAAGCATAGGTCACGCTTCATATAAGAAAGTCGTTCGGACTCTGAAAATTCCACATATAGTAAAATGTGAGGTTCGGAGACATAATTTTCTTTTTTTCAAAAATTTGGGAAGATATGAACGGAAAACTTCGTAGGAAGTAGTATCTCACCTAACTCAACCCAAATCGACGATAAAAAGCATAGGTCACGCTTCATATAAGAAAGTCGTTCGGACTCTGAAAATTCCACATATAGTAAAATGTGAGGTTCGGAGACATAATTTTCATTTTTTCAAAAATTAGGGAAGGTATGAACGGGAAACTTCGTAGGAAGTTGTATCTCACCTAATTACACCCAAATCGACGATAAAAACCATAGGTCACGCTTCATATAAGAAAGTCGTTCGGACTCTGAAAATTCCACATATAGTAAAATGTGAGGTTCGGAGACATAATTTTCATTTTTTCAAAAACTAGGGAAGGTATGAACGGAAAACTTCCTAGGAAGTAGTATCTCACCTAAGTCAACCCAAATCGACGATAAAAAGCATAGGTCACGCTTCATATAAGAAAGTCGTTCGGACTCTGAAAATTCCACATATAGTAAAATATGAGGTTCGGAGACATAATTTTCATTTTTTCAAAAATTAGGGAAGGTATGAACGGGAAACTTCGTAGGAAGTTGTATCTCACCTAATTACACCCAAATCGACGATAAAAACCATAGGTCACGCTTCATATAAGAAAGTCGTTCGGACTCTGAAAATTCCACATATAGTAAAATGTGAGGTTCGGAGACATAATTTTCATTTTTTCAAAAACTAGGGAAGGTATGAACGGAAAACTTCCTAGGAAGTAGTATCTCACCTAAGTCAACCCAAATCGACGATAAAAAGCATAGGTCACGCTTCATATAAGAAAGTCGTTCGGACTCTGGAAATTCCACATATAGTAAAATGTGAGGTTCGGAGACATAATTTTCATTTTTTCAAAAATTAGGGAAGATATGAACGGGAAACTTCGTAGGAAGTAGTATCTCACCTAATTACACTAAAATCGACGAAAAAAACCATAGGTCACGCTTCATATAAGAAAGTCGTTCGGACTCTGAAAATTCCACATATAGTAAAATGTGAGGTTCGGAGACATAATTTTCATTTTTTCAAAAACTAGGGAAGGTATGAACGGAAAACTTCGTAGGAAGTAGTATCTCACCTAACTCAACCCAAATCGACGATAAAAAGCATAGGTCACGCTTCATATAAGAAAGTCGTTCGGACTCTGAAAATTCCACATATAGTAAAATGTGAGGTTCGGAGACATAATTTTCTTTTTTTCAAAAATTAGGGAAGATATGAACGGAAAACTTCGTAGGAAGTAGTATCTCACCTAACTCAACCCAAATCGACGATAAAAAGCATAGGTCACGCTTCATATAAGAAAGTCGTTCGGACTCTGAAAATTCCACATATAGTAAAATGTGAGGTTCGGAGACATAATTTTCTTATTTTTCAAAAATTAGGGAAGATATGAACGGGAAACTTCGTAGGAAGTAGTATCTCACCTAACTCAACCCAAATCGACGATAAAAAGCATAGGTCACGCTTCATATAAGAAAGTCGTTCGGACTCTGAAAATTCCACATATAGTAAAATGTGAGGTTCGGAGACATAATTTTCATTTTTTCAAAAATTAGGGAAGATATGAACGGGAAACTTCGTAGGAAGTAGTATCTCACCTAATTACACTAAAATCGACGAAAAAAACCATAGGTCACGCTTCATATAAGAAAGTCGTTCGGACTCTGAAAATTCCACATATAGTAAAATGTGAGGTTCGGAGACATAATTTTCATTTTTTCAAAAATCAGGGAAGATATGAACGGAAAACATCGTAGGAAGTAGTATCTCACCTAACTCAACCCAAATCGACGATAAAAAGCATAGGTCACGCTTCATATAAGAAAGTCGTTCGGACTGAAAATTCCACATATAGTAAAATGTGAGGTTCGGAGACATAATTTTCTTTTTTTCAAAAATTTGGGAAGATATGAACGGAAAACTTCGTAGGAAGTAGTATCTCACCTAAGTCAACCCAAATCGACGATAAAAAGCATAGGTCACGCTTCATATAAGAAAGTCGTTCGGACTCTGAAAATTCCACATATAGTAAAATGTGAGGTTCGGAGACATAATTTTCATTTTTTCAAAAATTAGGGAAGGTATGAACGGGAAACTTCGTAGGAAGTTGTATCTCACCTAATTACACCCAAATCGACGATAAAAACCATAGGTCACGCTTCATATAAGAAAGTCGTTCGGACTCTGAAAATTCCACATATAGTAAAATGTGAGGTTCGGAGACATAATTTTCATTTTTTCAAAAACTAGGGAAGGTATGAACGGAAAACTTCGTAGGAAGTAGTATCTCACCTAATTCAACCCAAATCGACGATAAAAACCATAGGTCACGCTTCATATAAGAAAGTCGTTCGGACTCTGAAAATTCCACATATAGTAAAATGTGATTTTCTTATTTTTCAAAAACTAGGGAAGGTATGAACGGAAAACTTCCTAGGAAGTAGTATCTCACCTAAGTCAACCCAAATCGACGATAAAAAGCATAGGTCACGCTTCATATAAGAAAGTCGTTCGGACTCTGAAAATTCCACATATAGTAAAATATGAGGTTCGGAGACATAATTTTCATTTTTTCAAAAATTAGGGAAGGTATGAACGGGAAACTTCGTAGGAAGCTGTATCTCACCTAATTACACCCAAATCGACGATAAAAACCATAGGTCACGCTTCATATAAGAAAGTCGTTCGGACTCTGAAAATTCCACATATAGTAAAATGTGAGGTTCGGAGACATAATTTTCATTTTTTCAAAAACTAGGGAAGGTATGAACGGAAAACTTCCTAGGAAGTAGTATCTCACCTAAGTCAACCCAAATCGACGATAAAAAGCATAGGTCACGCTTCATATAAGAAAGTCGTTCGGACTCTGGAAATTCCACATATAGTAAAATGTGAGGTTCGGAGACATAATTTTCATTTTTTCAAAAATTAGGGAAGATATGAACGGGAAACTTCGTAGGAAGTAGTATCTCACCTAATTACACTAAAATCGACGAAAAAAACCATAGGTCACGCTTCATATAAGAAAGTCGTTCGGACTCTGAAAATTCCACATATAGTAAAATGTGAGGTTCGGAGAAATAATTTTCATTTTTTCAAAAACTAGGGAAGGTATGAACGGAAAACTTCGTAGGAAGTAGTATCTCACCTAACTCAACCCAAATCGACGATAAAAAGCATAGGTCACGCTTCATATAAGAAAGTCGTTCGGACTCTGAAAATTCCACATATAGTAAAATGTGAGGTTCGGAGACATAATTTTCTTTTTTTCAAAAATTAGGGAAGATATGAACGGAAAACTTCGTAGGAAGTAGTATCTCACCTAACTCAACCCAAATCGACGATAAAAAGCATAGGTCACGCTTCATATAAGAAAGTCGTTCGGACTCTGAAAATTCCACATATAGTAAAATGTGAGGTTCGGAGACATAATTTTCTTATTTTTCAAAAATTAGGGAAGATATGAACGGGAAACTTCGTAGGAAGTAGTATCTCACCTAACTCAACCCAAATCGACGATAAAAAGCATAGGTCACGCTTCATATAAGAAAGTCGTTCGGACTCTGAAAATTCCACATATAGTAAAATGTGAGGTTCGGAGACATAATTTTCATTTTTTCAAAAATTAGGGAAGATATGAACGGGAAACTTCGTAGGAAGTAGTATCTCACCTAATTACACTAAAATCGACGAAAAAAACCATAGGTCACGCTTCATATAAGAAAGTCGTTCGGACTCTGAAAATTCCACATATAGTAAAATGTGAGGTTCGGAGACATAATTTTCATTTTTTCAAAAACTAGGGAAGGTATGAACGGAAAACTTCCTAGGAAGTAGTATCTCACCTAAGTCAACCCAAATCGACGATAAAAAGCATAGGTCACGCTTCATATAAGAAAGTCGTTCGGACTCTGAAAATTCCACATATAGTAAAATGTGAGGTTCGGAGACATAATTTTCTTTTTTTCAAAAATTTGGGAAGATATGAATGGAAAACTTCGTAGGAAGTAGTATCTCACCTAACTCAACCCAAATCGACGATAAAAAGCATAGGTCACGCTTCATATAAGAAAGTCGTTCGGACTCTGAAAATTCCACATATAGTAAAATGTGAGGTTCGGAGACATAATTTTCATTTTTTCAAAAATTAGGGAAGGTATGAACGGGAAACTTCGTAGGAAGTTGTATCTCACCTAATTACACCCAAATCGACGATAAAAACCATAGGTCACGCTTCATATAAGAAAGTCGTTCGGACTCTGAAAATTCCACATATAGTAAAATGTGAGGTTCGGAGACATAATTTTCATTTTTTCAAAAACTAGGGAAGGTATGAACGGAAAACTTCCTAGGAAGTAGTATCTCACCTAAGTCAACCCAAATCGACGATAAAAAGCATAGGTCACGCTTCATATAAGAAAGTCGTTCGGACTCTGAAAATTCCACATATAGTAAAATATGAGGTTCGGAGACATAATTTTCATTTTTTCAAAAATTAGGGAAGGTATGAACGGAAAACTTCGTAGGAAGTAGTATCTCACCTAATTACACCCAAATCGACGATAAAAACCATAGGTCACGCTTCATATAAGAAAGTCGTTCGGACTCTGAAAATTCCACATATAGTAAAATGTGAGGTTCGGAGACATAATTTTCATTTTTTCAAAAACTAGGGAAGGTATGAACGGAAAACTTCCTAGGAAGTAGTATCTCACCTAAGTCAACCCAAATCGACGATAAAAAGCATAGGTCACGCTTCATATAAGAAAGTCGTTCGGACTCTGGAAATTCCACATATAGTTAAATGTGAGGTTCGGAGACATAATTTTCATTTTTTCAAAAATTAGGGAAGATATGAACGGGAAACTTCGTAGGAAGTAGTATCTCACCTAATTACACTAAAATCGACGAAAAAAACCATAGGTCACGCTTCATATAAGAAAGTCGTTCGGACTCTGAAAATTCCACATATAGTAAAATGTGAGGTTCGGAGACATAATTTTCATTTTTTCAAAAATTAGGGAAGGTATGAACGGAAAACTTCCTAGGAAGTAGTATCTCACCTAAGTCAACCCAAATCGACGATAAAAACCATAGGTCACGCTTCATATAAGAAAGTCGTTCGGACTCTGAAAATTCCACATATAGTAAAATGTGAGGTTCGGAGACATAATTTTCTTTTTTTCAAAAATTTGGGAAGATATGAACGGAAAACTTCGTAGGAAGTAGTATCTCACCTAACTCAACCCAAATCGACGATAAAAAGCATAGGTCACGCTTCATATAAGAAAGTCGTTCGGACTCTGAAAATTCCACATATAGTAAAATGTGAGGTTCGGAGACATAATTTTCATTTTTTCAAAAACTAGGGAAGGTATGAACGGGAAACTTCGTAGGAAGTTGTATCTCACCTAATTACACCCAAATCGACGATAAAAACCATAGGTCACGCTTCATATAAGAAAGTCGTTCGGACTCTGAAAATTCCACATATAGTAAAATGTGAGGTTCGGAGACATAATTTTCATTTTTTCAAAAACTAGGGAAGGTATGAACGGAAAACTTCCTAGGAAGTAGTATCTCACCTAAGTCAACCCAAATCGACGATAAAAAGCATAGGTCACGCTTCATATAAGAAAGTCGTTCGGACTCTGAAAATTCCACATATAGTAAAATATGAGGTTCGGAGACATAATTTTCATTTTTTCAAAAATTAGGGAAGGTATGAACGGGAAACTTCGTAGGAAGTTGTATCTCACCTAATTACACCCAAATCGACGATAAAAACCATAGGTCACGCTTCATATAAGAAAGTCGTTCGGACTCTGAAAATTCCACATATAGTAAAATGTGAGGTTCGGAGACATAATTTTCATTTTTTCAAAAACTAGGGAAGGTATGAACGGAAAACTTCCTAGGAAGTAGTATCTCACCTAAGTCAACCCAAATCGACGATAAAAAGCATAGGTCACGCTTCATATAAGAAAGTCGTTCGGACTCTGGAAATTCCACATATAGTAAAATGTGAGGTTCGGAGACATAATTTTCATTTTTTCAAAAATTAGGGAAGATATGAACGGGAAACTTCGTAGGAAGTAGTATCTCACCTAATTACACTAAAATCGACGAAAAAAACCATAGGTCACGCTTCATATAAGAAAGTCGTTCGGACTCTGAAAATTCCACATATAGTAAAATGTGAGGTTCGGAGACATAATTTTCATTTTTTCAAAAACTAGGGAAGGTATGAACGGAAAACTTCGTAGGAAGTAGTATCTCACCTAACTCAACCCAAATCGACGATAAAAAGCATAGGTCACGCTTCATATAAGAAAGTCGTTCGGACTCTGAAAATTCCACATATAGTAAAATGTGAGGTTCGGAGACATAATTTTCATTTTTTCAAAAACTAGGGAAGATATGAACGGAAAACTTCGTAGGAAGTAGTATCTCACCTAACTCAACCCAAATCGACGATAAAAAGCATAGGTCACGCTTCATATAAGAAAGTCGTTCGGACTCTGAAAATTCCACATATAGTAAAATGTGAGGTTCGGAGACATAATTTTCATTTTTTCAAAAATTAGGGAAGGTATGAACGGGAAACTTCTTAGGAAGTTGTATCTCACCTAATTACACCCAAATCGACGATAAAAACCATAGGTCACGCTTCATATAAGAAAGTCGTTCGGACTCTGAAAATTCCACATATAGTAAAATGTGAGGTTCGGAGACATAATTTTCTTATTTTTCAAAAACTAGGGAAGGTATGAACGGAAAACTTCGTAGGAAGTAGTATCTCACCTAAGTCAACCCAAATCGACGATAAAAAGCATAGGTCATGCTTCATATAAGAAAGTCGTTCGGACTCTGAAAATTCCACATATAGTAAAATGTGAGGTTCGGAGACATAATTTTCTTTTTTTCAAAAATTTGGGAAGATATGAACGGAAAACTTCGTAGGAAGTAGTATCTCACCTAACTCAACCCAAATCGACGATAAAAAGCATAGGTCACGCTTCATATAAGAAAGTCGTTCGGACTCTGAAAATTCCACATATAGTAAAATGTGAGGTTCGGAGACATAATTTTCATTTTTTCAAAAACTAGGGAAGATATGAACGGAAAACTTCGTAGGAAGTAGTATCTCACCTAACTCAACCCAAATCGACGATAAAAAGCATAGGTCACGCTTCATATAAGAAAGTCGTTCGGACTCTGAAAATTCCACATATAGTAAAATGTGAGGTTCGGAGACATAATTTTCTTATTTTTCAAAAATTAGGGAAGATATGAACGGGAAACTTCGTAGGAAGTAGTATCTCACCTAACTCAACCCAAATCGACGATAAAAAGCATAGGTCACGCTTCATATAAGAAAGTCGTTCGGACTCTGAAAATTCCACATATAGTAAAATGTGAGGTTCGGAGACATAATTTTCATTTTTTCAAAAATTAGGGAAGATATGAACGGGAAACTTCGTAGGAAGTAGTATCTCACCTAATTACACTAAAATCGACGAAAAAAACCATAGGTCACGCTTCATATAAGAAAGTCGTTCGGACTCTGAAAATTCCACATATAGTAAAATGTGAGGTTCGGAGACATAATTTTCATTTTTTCAAAAACTAGGGAAGGTATGAACGGAAAACTTCCTAGGAAGTAGTATCTCACCTAAGTCAACCCAAATCGACGATAAAAAGCATAGGTCACGCTTCATATAAGAAAGTCGTTCGGACTCTGAAAATTCCACATATAGTAAAATGTGAGGTTCGGAGACATAATTTTCTTTTTTTCAAAAATTTGGGAAGATATGAATGGAAAACTTCGTAGGAAGTAGTATCTCACCTAACTCAACCCAAATCGACGATAAAAAGCATAGGTCACGCTTCATATAAGAAAGTCGTTCGGACTCTGAAAATTCCACATATAGTAAAATGTGAGGTTCGGAGACATAATTTTCATTTTTTCAAAAATTAGGGAAGGTATGAACGGGAAACTTCGTAGGAAGTTGTATCTCACCTAATTACACCCAAATCGACGATAAAAACCATAGGTCACGCTTCATATAAGAAAGTCGTTCGGACTCTGAAAATTCCACATATAGTAAAATGTGAGGTTCGGAGACATAATTTTCATTTTTTCAAAAACTAGGGAAGGTATGAACGGAAAACTTCCTAGGAAGTAGTATCTCACCTAACTCAACCCAAATCGACGATAAAAAGCATAGGTCACGCTTCATATAAGAAAGTCGTTCGGACTCTGAAAATTCCACATATAGTAAAATATGAGGTTCGGAGACATAATTTTCTTTTTTTCAAAAATTAGGGAAGGTATGAACGGGAAACTTCGTAGGAAGTTGTATCTCACCTAATTACACCCAAATCGACGATAAAAACCATAGGTCACGCTTCATATAAGAAAGTCGTTCGGACTCTGAAAATTCCACATATAGTAAAATGTGAGGTTCGGAGACATAATTTTCATTTTTTCAAAAACTAGGGAAGGTATGAACGGGAAACTTCCTACGAAGTAGTATCTCACCTAAGTCAACCCAAATCGACGATAAAAAGCATAGGTCACGCTTCATATAAGAAAGTCGTTCGGACTCTGGAAATTCCACATATAGTTAAATGTGAGGTTCGGAGACATAATTTTCATTTTTTCAAAAATTAGGGAAGATATGAACGGGAAACTTCGTAGGAAGTAGTATCTCACCTAATTACACTAAAATCGACGAAAAAAACCATAGGTCACGCTTCATATAAGAAAGTCGTTCGGACTCTGAAAATTCCACATATAGTAAAATGTGAGGTTCGGAGACATAATTTTCATTTTTTCAAAAACTAGGGAAGGTATGAACGGAAAACTTCCTAGGAAGTAGTATCTCACCTAAGTCAACCCAAATCGACGATAAAAAGCATAGGTCACGCTTCATATAAGAAAGTCGTTCGGACTCTGAAAATTCCACATATAGTAAAATGTGAGGTTCGGAGACATAATTTTCTTTTTTTCAAAAATTTGGGAAGATATGAACGGAAAACTTCGTAGGAAGTAGTATCTCACCTAACTCAACCCAAATCGACGATAAAAAGCATAGGTCACGCTTCATATAAGAAAGTCGTTCGGACTCTGAAAATTCCACATATAGTAAAATGTGAGGTTCGGAGACATAATTTTCATTTTTTCAAAAATTAGGGAAGGTATGAACGGGAAACTTCGTAGGAAGTGGTATCTCACCTAATTACACCCAAATCGACGATAAAAACCATAGGTCACGCTTCATATAAGAAAGTCGTTCGGACTCTGAAAATTCCACATATAGTAAAATGTGAGGTTCGGAGACATAATTTTCATTTTTTCAAAAACTAGGGAAGGTATGAACGGAAAACTTCCTAGGAAGTAGTATCTCACCTAAGTCAACCCAAATCGACGATAAAAAGCATAGGTCACGCTTCATATAAGAAAGTCGTTCGGACTCTGAAAATTCCACATATAGTAAAATATGAGGTTCGGAGACATAATTTTCATTTTTTCAAAAATTAGGGAAGATATGAACGGGAAACTTCGTAGGAAGTAGTATCTCACCTAATTACACCCAAATCGACGATAAAAACCATAGGTCACGCTTCATATAAGAAAGTCGTTCGGACTCTGAAAATTCCACATATAGTAAAATGTGAGGTTCGGAGACATAATTTTCATTTTTTCAAAAACTAGGGAAGGTATGAACGGAAAACTTCCTAGGAAGTAGTATCTCACCTAAGTCAACCCAAATCGACGATAAAAAGCATAGGTCACGCTTCATATAAGAAAGTCGTTCGGACTCTGGAAATTCCACATATAGTAAAATGTGAGGTTCGGAGACATAATTTTCATTTTTTCAAAAATTAGGGAAGATATGAACGGGAAACTTCGTAGGAAGTAATATCTCACCTAATTACACTAAAATCGACGAAAAAAACCATAGGTCACGCTTCATATAAGAAAGTCGTTCGGACTCTGAAAATTCCACATATAGTAAAATGTGAGGTTCGGAGACATAATTTTCATTTTTTCAAAAACTAGGGAAGGTATGAACGGAAAACTTCGTAGGAAGTAGTATCTCACCTAACTCAACCCAAATCGACGATAAAAACCATAGGTCACGCTTCATATAAGAAAGTCGTTCGGACTCTGAAAATTCCACATATAGTAAAATGTGAGGTTCGGAGACATAATTTTCATTTTTTCAAAAACTAGGGAAGATATGAACGGAAAACTTCGTAGGAAGTAGTATCTCACCTAACTCAACCCAAATCGACGATAAAAAGCATAGGTCACGCTTCATATAAGAAAGTCGTTCGGACTCTGAAAATTCCACATATAGTAAAATGTGAGGTTCGGAGACATAATTTTCATTTTTTCAAAAATTAGGGAAGGTATGAACGGGAAACTTCTTAGGAAGTTGTATCTCACCTAATTACACCCAAATCGACGATAAAAACCATAGGTCACGCTTCATATAAGAAAGTCGTTCGGACTCTGAAAATTCCACATATAGTAAAATGTGAGGTTCGGAGACATAATTTTCTTATTTTTCAAAAACTAGGGAAGGTATGAACGGAAAACTTCGTAGGAAGTAGTATCTCACCTAAGTCAACCCAAATCGACGATAAAAAGCATAGGTCATGCTTCATATAAGAAAGTCGTTCGGACTCTGAAAATTCCACATATAGTAAAATGTGAGGTTCGGAGACATAATTTTCTTTTTTTCAAAAATTTGGGAAGATATGAACGGAAAACTTCGTAGGAAGTAGTATCTCACCTAACTCAACCCAAATCGACGATAAAAAGCATAGGTCACGCTTCATATAAGAAAGTCGTTCGGACTCTGAAAATTCCACATATAGTAAAATGTGAGGTTCGGAGACATAATTTTCATTTTTTCAAAAACTAGGGAAGATATGAACGGAAAACTTCGTAGGAAGTAGTATCTCACCTAACTCAACCCAAATCGACGATAAAAAGCATAGGTCACGCTTCATATAAGAAAGTCGTTCGGACTCTGAAAATTCCACATATAGTAAAATGTGAGGTTCGGAGACATAATTTTCATTTTTTCAAAAATTAGGGAAGGTATGAACGGGAAACTTCGTAGGAAGTTGTATCTCACCTAACTCAACCCAAATCGACGATAAAAAGCATAGGTCACGCTTCATATAAGAAAGTCGTTCGGACTCTGAAAATTCCACATATAGTAAAATGTGAGGTTCGGAGACATAATTTTCTTTTTTTTCAAAAATTAGGGAAGATATGAACGGGAAACTTCGTAGGATGTTGTATCTCACCTAACTCAACCCAAATCGACGATAAAAAGCATAGGTCACGCATCATATAAGAAAGTCGTTCGGACTCTGAAAATTCCACATATAGTAAAATGTGAGGTTCGGAGACATAATTTTCATTTTTTCAAAAACTAGGGAAGGTATGAACGGAAAACTTCGTAGGAAGTAGTATCTCACCTAATTCAACCCAAATCGACGATAAAAACCATAGGTCACGCTTCATATAAGAAAGTCGTTCGGACTCTGAAAATTCCACATATAGTAAAATGTGAGGTTCGGAGACATAATTTTCTTATTTTTCAAAAATTAGGGAAGATATGAACGGGAAACTTCGTAGGATGTTGTATCTCACCTAACTCAACCCAAATCGACGATAAAAAGCATAGGTCACGCATCATATAAGAAAGTCGTTCGGACTCTGAAAATTCCACATATAGTAAAATGTGAGGTTCGGAGACATAATTTTCATTTTTTCAAAAACTAGGGAAGGTATGAACGGAAAACTTCGTAGGAAGTAGTATCTCACCTAATTCAACCCAAATCGACGATAAAAACCATAGGTCACGCTTCATATAAGAAAGTCGTTCGGATTCTGAAAATTCCACATATAGTAAAATGTGAGGTTCGGAGACATAATTTTCTTATTTTTCAAAAATTAGGGAAGATATGAACGGGAAACTTCGTAGGATGTTGTATCTCACCTAACTCAACCCAAATCGACGATAAAAAGCATAGGTCACGCTTCATATAAGAAAGTCGTTCGGACTCTGAAAATTCCACATATAGTAAAATGTGAGGTTCGGAGACATAATTTTCTTTTTTTCAAAAACTAGGCAAGGTATGAACGGAAAACTTCCTAGGAAGTAGTATCTCACCTAAGTCAACCCAAATCGACGATAAAAAGCATAGGTCACGCTTCATATAAGAAAGTCGTTCGGACTCTGGAAATTCCACATATAGTAAAATGTGAGGTTCGGAGACATAATTTTCATTTTTTCAAAAATTAGGGAAGATATGAACGGGAAACTTCGTAGGAAGTAGTATCTCACCTAATTACACTAAAATCGACGAAAAAAACCATAGGTCACGCTTCATATAAGAAAGTCGTTCGGACTCTGAAAATTCCACATATAGTAAAATGTGAGGTTCGGAGACATAATTTTCATTTTTTCAAAAACTAGGGAAGGTATGAACGGAAAACTTCCTAGGAAGTAGTATCTCACCTAAGTCAACCCAAATCGACGATAAAAAGCATAGGTCACGCTTCATATAAGAAAGTCGTTCGGACTCTGAAAATTCCACATATAGTAAAATGTGAGGTTCGGAGACATAATTTTCTTTTTTTCAAAAATTTGGGAAGATATGAACGGAAAACTTCGTAGGAAGTAGTATCTCACCTAACTCAACCCAAATCGACGATAAAAAGCATAGGTCACGCTTCATATAAGAAAGTCGTTCGGACTCTGAAAATTCCACATATAGTAAAATGTGAGGTTCGGAGACATAATTTTCATTTTTTCAAAAATTAGGGAAGGTATGAACGGGAAACTTCGTAGGAAGTTGTATCTCACCTAATTACACCCAAATCGACGATAAAAACCATAGGTCACGCTTCATATAAGAAAGTCGTTCGGACTCTGAAAATTCCACATATAGTAAAATGTGAGGTTCGGAGACATAATTTTCATTTTTTCAAATACTAGGGAAGATATGAACGGAAAACTTCGTAGGAAGTTGTATCTCACCTAATTACACCCAAATCGACGATAAAAACCATAGGTCACGCTTCATATAAGAAAGTCGTTCGGACTCTGAAAATTCCACATATAGTAAAATGTGAGGTTCGGAGACATAATTTTCATTTTTTCAAAAACTAGGGAAGGTATGAATGGAAAACTTCCTAGGAAGTAGTATCTCACCTAAGTCAACCCAAATCGACGATAAAAAGCATAGGTCACGCTTCATATAAGAAAGTCGTTCGGACTCTGAAAATTCCACATATAGTAAAACATGATTTTCTTATTTTTCAAAAACTAGGGAAGGTATGAACGGAAAACTTCGTAGGAAGTAGTATCTCACCTAACTCAACCCAAATCGACGATAAAAAGCATAGGTCACGCTTCATATAAGAAAGTCGTTCGGACTCTGAAAATTCCACATATAGTAAAATGTGAGGTTCGGAGACATAATTTTCATTTTTTCAAAAACTAGGGAAGATATGAACGGAAAACTTCGTAGGAAGTAGTATCTCACCTAACTCAACCCAAATCGACGATAAAAAGCATAGGTCACGCTTCATATAAGAAAGTCGTTCGGACTCTGAAAATTCCACATATAGTAAAATGTGAGGTTCGGAGACATAATTTTCATTTTTTCAAAAATTAGGGAAGGTATGAACGGGAAACTTCGTAGGAAGTTGTATCTCACCTAATTACACCCAAATCGACGATAAAAACCATAGGTCACGCTTCATATAAGAAAGTCGTTCGGACTCTGAAAATTCCACATATAGTAAAATGTGAGGTTCGGAGACATAATTTTCATTTTTTCAAAAACTAGGGAAGGTATGAACGGAAAACTTCGTAGGAAGTAGTATCTCACCTAACTCAACCCAAATCGACGATAAAAAGCATAGGTCACGCTTCGTATAAGAAAGTCGTTCGGACTCTGAAAATTCCACATATAGTAAAATGTGAGGTTCGGAGACATAATTTTCATTTTTTCAAAAACTAGGGAAGGTATGAACGGAAAACTTCCTAGGAAGTAGTATCTCACCTAAGTCAACCCAAATCGACGATAAAAAGCATAGGTCACGCTTCATATAAGAAAGTCGTTCGGACTCTGAAAATTCCACATATAGTAAAATGTGAGGTTCGGAGACATAATTTTCTTTTTTTCAAAAATTTGGGAAGGTATGAACGGGAAACTTCGTAGGATGTTGTATCTCACCTAATTACACCCAAATCGACGATAAAAACCATAGGTCACGCTTCATATAAGAAAGTCGTTCGGACTCTGAAAATTCCACATATAGTAAAATGTGAGGTTCGGAGACATAATTTTCATTTTTTCAAAAACTAGGGAAGGTATGAACAGAAAACTTCCTAGGAAGTAGTATCTCACCTAAGTCAACCCAAATCGACGATAAAAAGCATAGGTCACGCTTCATATAAGAAAGTCGTTCGGACTCTGAAAATTCCACATATAGTAAAATATGAGGTTCGGAGACATAATTTTCATTTTTTCAAAAATTAGGGAAGGTATGAACGGGAAACTTCGTAGGAAGTTGTATCTCACCTAATTACACCCAAATCGACGATAAAAACCATAGGTCACGCTTCATATAAGAAAGTCGTTCGGACTCTGAAAATTCCACATATAGTAAAATGTGAGGTTCGGAGACATAATTTTCATTTTTTCAAAAACTAGGGAAGGTATGAACGGAAAACTTCCTAGGAAGTAGTATCTCACCTAAGTCAACCCAAATCGACGATAAAAAGCATAGGTCACGCTTCATATAAGAAAGTCGTTCGGACTCTGAAAATTCCACATATAGTAAAATGTGAGGTTCGGAGACATAATTTTCATTTTTTCAAAAATTAGGGAAGATATGAACGGGAAACTTCGTAGGAAGTAGTATCTCACCTAATTACACTAAAATCGACGAAAAAAACCATAGGTCACGCTTCATATAAGAAAGTCGTTCGGACTCTGAAAATTCCACATATAGTAAAATGTGAGGTTCGGAGACATAATTTTCATTTTTTCAAAAACTAGGGAAGGTATGAACGGAAAACTTCCTACGAAGTAGTATCTCACCTAAGTCAACCCAAATCGACGATAAAAAGCATAGGTCACGCTTCATATAAGAAAGTCGTTCGGACTCTGAAAATTCCACATATAGTAAAATGTGAGGTTCGGAGACATAATTTTCTTTTTTTCAAAAATTTGGGAAGATATGAACGGAAAACATCGTAGGAAGTAGTATCTCACCTAACTCAACCCAAATCGACGATAAAAAGCATAGGTCACGCTTCATATAAGAAAGTCGTTCGGACTCTGAAAATTCCACATATAGTAAAATGTGAGGTTCGGAGACATAATTTTCTTATTTTTCAAAAATTAGGGAAGATATGAACGGGAAACTTCGTAGGAAGTAGTATCTCACCTAACTCAACCCAAATCGACGATAAAAACCATAGGTCACGCTTCATATAAGAAAGTCGTTCGGACTCTGAAAATTCCACATATAGTAAAATGTGAGGTTCGGAGACATAATTTTCATTTTTTCAAAAATTAGGGAAGATATGAACGGGAAACTTCGTAGGAAGTAGTATCTCACCTAATTACACTAAAATCGACGAAAAAAACCATAGGTCACGCTTCATATAAGAAAGTCGTTCGGACTCTGAAAATTCCACATATAGTAAAATGTGAGGTTCGGAGACATAATTTTCATTTTTTCAAAAACTAGGGAAGATATGAACGGAAAACATCGTAGGAAGTAGTATCTCACCTAACTCAACCCAAATCGACGATAAAAAGCATAGGTCACGCTTCATATAAGAAAGTCGTTCGGACTGAAAATTCCACATATAGTAAAATGTGAGGTTCGGAGACATAATTTTCTTTTTTTCAAAAATTAGGGAAGATATGAACGGAAAACTTCGTAGGAAGTAGTATCTCACCTAAGTCAACCCAAATCGACGATAAAAAGCATAGGTCACGCTTCATATAAGAAAGTCGTTCGGACTCTGAAAATTCCACATATAGTAAAATGTGAGGTTCGGAGACATAATTTTCATTTTTTCAAAAACTAGGGAAGGTATGAACGGAAAACTTCGTAGGAAGTAGTATCTCACCTAACTCAACCCAAATCGACGATAAAAAGCATAGGTCACGCTTCATATAAGAAAGTCGTTCGGACTCTGAAAATTCCACATATAGTAAAATGTGAGGTTCGGAGACATAATTTTCATTTTTTCAAAAACTAGGGAAGGTATGAACGGAAAACTTCGTAGGAAGTAGTATCTCACCTAACTCAACCCAAATCGACGATAAAAAGCATAGGTCACGCTTCGTATAAGAAAGTCGTTCGGACTCTGAAAATTCCACATATAGTAAAATGTGAGGTTCGGAGACATAATTTTCATTTTTTCAAAAACTAGGGAAGGTATGAACGGAAAACTTCCTAGGAAGTAGTATCTCACCTAAGTCAACCCAAATCGACGATAAAAAGCATAGGTCACGCTTCATATAAGAAAGTCGTTCGGACTCTGAAAATTCCACATATAGTAAAATGTGAGGTTCGGAGACATAATTTTCTTTTTTTCAAAAATTTGGGAAGATATGAACGGAAAACTTCGTAGGAAGTAGTATCTCACCTAACTCAACCCAAATCGACGATAAAAAGCATAGGTCACGCTTCATATAAGAAAGTCGTTCGGACTCTGAAAATTCCACATATAGTAAAATGTGAGGTTCGGAGACATAATTTTCATTTTTTCAAAAATTAGGGAAGGTATGAACGGGAAACTTCGTAGGAAGTTGTATCTCACCTAATTACACCCAAATCGACGATAAAAACCATAGGTCACGCTTCATATAAGAAAGTCGTTCGGACTCTGAAAATTCCACATATAGTAAAATGTGAGGTTCGGAGACATAATTTTCATTTTTTCAAAAACTAGGGAAGGTATGAACGGAAAACTTCCTAGGAAGTAGTATCTCACCTAAGTCAACCCAAATCGACGATAAAAAGCATAGGTCACGCTTCATATAAGAAAGTCGTTCGGACTCTGAAAATTCCACATATAGTAAAATGTGAGGTTCGGAGACATAATTTTCTTTTTTCAAAAATTTGGGAAGATATGAACGGAAAACTTCGTAGGAAGTAGTATCTCACCTAACTCAACCCAAATCGACGATAAAAAGCATAGGTCACGCTTCATATAAGAAAGTCGTTCGGACTCTGAAAATTCCACATATAGTAAAATGTGAGGTTCGGAGACATAATTTTCATTTTTTCAAAAATTAGGGAAGGTATGAACGGGAAACTTCGTAGGAAGTTGTATCTCACCTAATTACACCCAAATCGACGATAAAAACCATAGGTCACGCTTCATATAAGAAAGTCGTTCGGACTCTGAAAATTCCACATATAGTAAAATGTGAGGTTCGGAGACATAATTTTCATTTTTTCAAAAACTAGGGAAGGTATGAACGGAAAACTTCCTAGGAAGTAGTATCTCACCTAAGTCAACCCAAATCGACGATAAAAAGCATAGGTCACGCTTCATATAAGAAAGTCGTTCGGACTCTGAAAATTCCACATATAGTAAAATATGAGGTTCGGAGACATAATTTTCATTTTTTCAAAAATTAGGGAAGGTATGAACGGGAAACTTCGTAGGAAGTTGTATCTCACCTAATTACACCCAAATCGACGATAAAAACCATAGGTCACGCTTCATATAAGAAAGTCGTTCGGACTCTGAAAATTCCACATATAGTAAAATGTGAGGTTCGGAGACATAATTTTCATTTTTTCAAAAACTAGGGAAGGTATGAACGGAAAACTTCCTAGGAAGTAGTATCTCACCTAAGTCAACCCAAATCGACGATAAAAAGCATAGGTCACGCTTCATATAAGAAAGTCGTTCGGACTCTGAAAATTCCACATATAGTAAAATGTGAGGTTCGGAGACATAATTTTCATTTTTTCAAAAATTAGGGAAGATATGAACGGGAAACTTCGTAGGAAGTAGTATCTCACCTAATTACACTAAAATCGACGAAAAAAACCATAGGTCACACTTCATATAAGAAAGTCGTTCGGACTCTGAAAATTCCACATATAGTAAAATGTGAGGTTCGGAGACATAATTTTCATTTTTTCAAAAACTAGGGAAGGTATGAACGGAAAACTTCGTAGGAAGTAGTATCTCACCTAACTCAACCCAAATCGACGATAAAAAGCATAGGTCACGCTTCATATAAGAAAGTCGTTCGGACTCTGAAAATTCCACATATAGTAAAATGTGAGGTTCGGAGACATAATTTTCTTTTTTTCAAAAATTAGGGAAGATATGAACGGAAAACTTCGTAGGAAGTAGTATCTCACCTAACTCAACCCAAATCGACGATAAAAAGCATAGGTCACGCTTCATATAAGAAAGTCGTTCGGACTCTGAAAATTCCACATATAGTAAAATGTGAGGTTCGGACACATAATTTTCTTATTTTTCAAAAATTAGGGAAGATATGAACGGGAAACTTCGTAGGAAGTAGTATCTCACCTAACTCAACCCAAATCGACGATAAAAAGCATAGGTCACGCTTCATATAAGAAAGTCGTTCGGACTCTGAAAATTCCACATATAGTAAAATGTGAGGTTCGGAGACATAATTTTCATTTTTTCAAAAATTAGGGAAGATATGAACGGGAAACTTCGTAGGAAGTAGTATCTCACCTAATTACACTAAAATCGACGAAAAAAACCATAGGTCACGCTTCATATAAGAAAGTCGTTCGGACTCTGAAAATTCCACATATAGTAAAATGTGAGGTTCGGAGACATAATTTTCATTTTTTCAAAAACTAGGGAAGATATGAACGGAAAACATCGTAGGAAGTAGTATCTCACCTAACTCAACCCAAATCGACGATAAAAAGCATAGGTCACGCTTCATATAAGAAAGTCGTTCGGACTGAAAATTCCACATATAGTAAAATGTGAGGTTCGGAGACATAATTTTCTTTTTTTCAAAAATTTGGGAAGATATGAACGGAAAACTTCGTAGGAAGTAGTATCTCACCTAAGTCAACCCAAATCGACGATAAAAAGCATAGGTCACGCTTCATATAAGAAAGTCGTTCGGACTCTGAAAATTCCACATATAGTAAAATGTGAGGTTCGGAGACATAATTTTCATTTTTTCAAAAATTAGGGAAGGTATGAACGGGAAACTTCGTAGGAAGTTGTATCTCACCTAATTACACCCAAATCGACGATAAAAACCATAGGTCACGCTTCATATAAGAAAGTCGTTCGGACTCTGAAAATTCCACATATAGTAAAATGTGAGGTTCGGAGACATAATTTTCATTTTTTCAAAAACTAGGGAAGGTATGAACGGAAAACTTCGTAGGAAGTAGTATCTCACCTAATTCAACCCAAATCGACGATAAAAACCATAGGTCACGCTTCATATAAGAAAGTCGTTCGGACTCTGAAAATTCCACATATAGTAAAATGTGATTTTCTTATTTTTCAAAAACTAGGGAAGGTATGAACGGAAAACTTCCTAGGAAGTAGTATCTCACCTAAGTCAACCCAAATCGACGATAAAAAGCATAGGTCACGCTTCATATAAGAAAGTCGTTCGGACTCTGAAAATTCCACATATAGTAAAATATGAGGTTCGGAGACATAATTTTCATTTTTTCAAAAATTAGGGAAGGTATGAACGGGAAACTTCGTAGGAAGTTGTATCTCACCTAATTACACCCAAATCGACGATAAAAACCATAGGTCACGCTTCATATAAGAAAGTCGTTCGGACTCTGAAAATTCCACATATAGTAAAATGTGAGGTTCGGAGACATAATTTTCATTTTTTCAAAAACTAGGGAAGGTATGAACGGAAAACTTCCTAGGAAGTAGTATCTCACCTAAGTCAACCCAAATCGACGATAAAAAGCATAGGTCACGCTTCATATAAGAAAGTCGTTCGGACTCTGGAAATTCCACATATAGTAAAATGTGAGGTTCGGAGACATAATTTTCATTTTTTCAAAAATTAGGGAAGATATGAACGGGAAACTTCGTAGGAAGTAGTATCTCACCTAATTACACTAAAATCGACGAAAAAAACCGTAGGTCACGCTTCATATAAGAAAGTCGTTCGGACTCTGAAAATTCCACATATAGTAAAATGTGAGGTTCGGAGACATAATTTTCATTTTTTCAAAAACTAGGGAAGGTATGAACGGAAAACTTCGTAGGAAGTAGTATCTCACCTAACTCAACCCAAATCGACGATAAAAAGCATAGGTCACGCTTCATATAAGAAAGTCGTTCGGACTCTGAAAATTCCACATATAGTAAAATGTGAGGTTCGGAGACATAATTTTCTTTTTTTCAAAAATTAGGGAAGATATGAACGGAAAACTTCGTAGGAAGTAGTATCTCACCTAACTCAACCCAAATCGACGATAAAAAGCATAGGTCACGCTTCATATAAGAAAGTCGTTCGGACTCTGAAAATTCCACATATAGTAAAATGTGAGGTTCGGAGACATAATTTTCTTATTTTTCAAAAATTAGGGAAGATATGAACGGGAAACTTCGTAGGAAGTAGTATCTCACCTAACTCAACCCAAATCGACGATAAAAAGCATAGGTCACGCTTCATATAAGAAAGTCGTTCGGACTCTGAAAATTCCACATATAGTAAAATGTGAGGTTCGGAGACATAATTTTCATTTTTTCAAAAATTAGGGAAGATATGAACGGAAAACTTCGTAGGAAGTAGTATCTCACCTAATTACACTAAAATCGACGAAAAAAACCATAGGTCACGCTTCATATAAGAAAGTCGTTCGGACTCTGAAAATTCCACATATAGTAAAATGTGAGGTTCGGAGACATAATTTTCATTTTTTCAAAAACTAGGGAAGGTATGAACGGAAAACTTCGTAGGAAGTAGTATCTCACCTAACTCAACCCAAATCGACGATAAAAAGCATAGGTCACGCTTCATATAAGAAAGTCGTTCGGACTCTGAAAATTCCACATATAGTAAAATGTGAGGTTCGGAGACATAATTTTCTTTTTTTCAAAAATTAGGGAAGATATGAACGGAAAACTTCGTAGGAAGTAGTATCTCACCTAACTCAACCCAAATCGACGATAAAAAGCATAGGTCACGCTTCATATAAGAAAGTCGTTCGGACTCTGAAAATTCCACATATAGTAAAATGTGAGGTTCGGAGACATAATTTTCTTATTTTTCAAAAATAAGGGAAGATATGAACGGGAAACTTCGTAGGAAGTAGTATCTCACCTAACTCAACCCAAATCGACGATAAAAAGCATAGGTCACGCTTCATATAAGAAAGTCGTTCGGACTCTGAAAATTCCACATATAGTAAAATGTGAGGTTCGGAGACATAATTTTCATTTTTTCAAAAATTAGGGAAGATATGAACGGAAAACTTCGTAGGAAGTAGTATCTCACCTAATTACACTAAAATCGACGAAAAAAACCATAGGTCACGCTTCATATAAGAAAGTCGTTCGGACTCTGAAAATTCCACATATAGTAAAATGTGAGGTTCGGAGACATAATTTTCATTTTTTCAAAAACTAGGGAAGATATGAACGGAAAACATCGTAGGAAGTAGTATCTCACCTAACTCAACCCAAATCGACGATAAAAAGCATAGGTCACGCTTCATATAAGAAAGTCGTTCGGACTGAAAATTCCACATATAGTAAAATGTGAGGTTCGGAGACATAATTTTCTTTTTTTCAAAAATTTGGGAAGATATGAACGGAAAACTTCGTAGGAAGTAGTATCTCACCTAAGTCAACCCAAATCGACGATAAAAAGCATAGGTCACGCTTCATATAAGAAAGTCGTTCGGACTCTGAAAATTCCACATATAGTAAAATGTGAGGTTCGGAGACATAATTTTCATTTTTTCAAAAATTAGGGAAGGTATGAACGGGAAACTTCGTAGGAAGTTGTATCTCACCTAATTACACCCAAATCGACGATAAAAACCATAGGTCACGCTTCATATAAGAAAGTCGTTCGGACTCTGAAAATTCCACATATAGTAAAATGTGAGGTTCGGAGACATAATTTTCATTTTTTCAAAAACTAGGGAAGGTATGAACGGAAAACTTCGTAGGAAGTAGCATCTCACCTAATTCAACCCAAATCGACGATAAAAACCATAGGTCACGCTTCATATAAGAAAGTCGTTCGGACTCTGAAAATTCCACATATAGTAAAATGTGATTTTCTTATTTTTCAAAAACTAGGGAAGGTATGAACGGAAGACTTCGTAGGAAGTAGTATCTCACCTAACTCAACCCAAATCGACGATAAAAAGCATAGGTCACGCTTCATATAAGAAAGTCGTTCGGACTCTGAAAATTCCACATATAGTAAAATGTGAGGTTCGGAGACATAATTTTCTTTTTTTCAAAAATTAGGGAAGATATGAACGGAAAACTTCGTAGGAAGTAGTATCTCACCTAACTCAACCCAAATCGACGATAAAAAGCATAGGTCACGCTTCATATAAGAAAGTCGTTCGGACTCTGAAAATTCCACATATAGTAAAATGTGAGGTTCGGAGACATAATTTTCATTTTTTCAAAAATTAGGGAAGGTATGAACGGGAAACTTCGTAGGAAGTTGTATCTCACCTAATTACACCCAAATCGACGATAAAAACCATAGGTCACGCTTCATATAAGAAAGTCGTTCGGACTCTGAAAATTCCACATATAGTAAAATGTGAGGTTCGGAGACATAATTTTCATTTTTTCAAAAACTAGGGAAGGTATGAACGGAAAACTTCCTAGGAAGTAGTATCTCACCTAAGTCAACCCAAATCGACGATAAAAAGCATAGGTCACGCTTCATATAAGAAAGTCGTTCGGACTCTGAAAATTCCACATATAGTAAAATGTGAGGTTCGGAGACATAATTTTCATTTTTTCAAAAACTAGGGAAGGTATGAACGGAAAACTTCGTAGGAAGTAGCATCTCACCTAATTCAACCCAAATCGACGATAAAAACCATAGGTCACGCTTCATATAAGAAAGTCGTTCGGACTCTGAAAATTCCACATATAGTAAAATGTGATTTTCTTATTTTTCAAAAACTAGGGAAGGTATGAACGGAAGACTTCGTAGGAAGTAGTATCTCACCTAACTCAACCCAAATCGACGATAAAAAGCATAGGTCACGCTTCATATAAGAAAGTCGTTCGGACTGAAAATTCCACATATAGTAAAATGTGAGGTTCGGAGACATAATTTTCATTTTTTCAAAAACTAGGGAAGATATGAACGGAAAACATCGTAGGAAGTAGTATCTCACCTAACTCAACCCAAATCGACGATAAAAAGCATAGGTCACGCTTCATATAAGAAAGTCGTTCGGACTGAAAATTCCACATATAGTAAAATGTGAGGTTCGGAGACATAATTTTCTTTTTTTCAAAAATTAGGGAAGGTATGAACGGAAAACTTCGTAGGAAGTAGTATCTCACCTAAGTCAACCCAAATCGACGATAAAAAGCATAGGTCACGCTTCATATAAGAAAGTCGTTCGGACTCTGAAAATTCCACATATAGTAAAATGTGAGGTTCGGAGACATAATTTTCATTTTTTCAAAAATTAGGGAAGGTATGAACGGGAAACTTCGTAGGAAGTTGTATCTCACCTAATTACACCCAAATCGACGATAAAAACCATAGGTCACGCTTCATATAAGAAAGTCGTTCGGACTCTGAAAATTCCACATATAGTAAAATGTGAGGTTCGGAGACATAATTTTCATTTTTTCAAAAACTAGGGAAGGTATGAACGGAAAACTTCGTAGGAAGTAGCATCTCACCTAATTCAACCCAAATCGACGATAAATACCATAGGTCACGCTTCATATAAGAAAGTCGTTCGGACTCTGAAAATTCCACATATAGTAAAATGTGATTTTCTTATTTTTCAAAAACTAGGGAAGGTATGAACGGAAGACTTCGTAGGAAGTAGTATCTCACCTAACTCAACCCAAATCGACGATAAAAAGCATAGGTCACGCTTCATATAAGAAAGTCGTTCGGACTCTGAAAATTCCACATATAGTAAAATGTGAGGTTCGGAGACATAATTTTCTTTTTTTCAAAAATTAGGGAAGATATGAACGGAAAACTTCGTAGGAAGTAGTATCTCACCTAACTCAACCCAAATCGACGATAAAAAGCATAGGTCACGCTTCATATAAGAAAGTCGTTCGGACTCTGAAAATTCCACATATAGTAAAATGTGAGGTTCGGAGACATAATTTTCATTTTTTCAAAAATTAGGGAAGGTATGAACGGGAAACTTCGTAGGAAGTTGTATCTCACCTAATTACACCCAAATCGACGATAAAAACCATAGGTCACGCTTCATATAAGAAAGTCGTTCGGACTCTGAAAATTCCACATATAGTAAAATGTGAGGTTCGGAGACATAATTTTCATTTTTTCAAAAATTAGGGAAGGTATGAACGGGAAACTTCGTAGGAAGTTGTATCTCACCTAATTACACCCAAATCGACGATAAAAACCATAGGTCACGCTTCATATAAGAAAGTCGTTCGGACTCTGAAAATTCCACATATAGTAAAATGTGAGGTTCGGAGACATAATTTTCATTTTTTCAAAAACTAGGGAAGGTATGAACGGAAAACTTCCTAGGAAGTAGTATCTCACCTAAGTCAACCCAAATCGACGATAAAAAGCATAGGTCACGCTTCATATAAGAAAGTCGTTCGGACTCTGAAAATTCCACATATAGTAAAATGTGAGGTTCGGAGACATAATTTTCATTTTTTCAAAAACTAGGGAAGGTATGAACGGAAAACTTCGTAGGAAGTAGTATCTCACCTAATTCAACCCAAATCGACGATAAAAACCATAGGTCACGCTTCATATAAGAAAGTCGTTCGGACTCTGAAAATTCCACATATAGTAAAATGTGATTTTCTTATTTTTCAAAAACTAGGGAAGGTATGAACGGAAGACTTCGTAGGAAGTAGTATCTCACCTAACTCAACCCAAATCGACGATAAAAAGCATAGGTCACACTTCATATAAGAAAGTCGTTCGGACTCTGAAAATTCCACATATAGTAAAATGTGAGGTTCGGAGACATAATTTTCTTTTTTTCAAAAATTAGGGAAGATATGAACGGAAAACTTCGTAGGAAGTAGTATCTCACCTAACTCAACCCAAATCGACGATAAAAAGCATAGGTCACGCTTCATATAAGAAAGTCGTTCGGACTCTGAAAATTCCACATATAGTAAAATGTGAGGTTCGGAGACATAATTTTCATTTTTTCAAAAATTAGGGAAGGTATGAACGGGAAACTTCGTAGGAAGTTGTATCTCACCTAATTACACCCAAATCGACGATAAAAACCATAGGTCACGCTTCATATAAGAAAGTCGTTCGGACTCTGAAAATTCCACATATAGTAAAATGTGAGGTTCGGAGACATAATTTTCATTTTTTCAAAAATTAGGGAAGGTATGAACGGGAAACTTCGTAGGAAGTTGTATCTCACCTAATTACACCCAAATCGACGATAAAAACCATAGGTCACGCTTCATATAAGAAAGTCGTTCGGACTCTGAAAATTCCACATATAGTAAAATGTGAGGTTCGGAGACATAATTTTCATTTTTTCAAAAACTAGGGAAGGTATGAACGGAAAACTTCCTAGGAAGTAGTATCTCACCTAAGTCAACCCAAATCGACGATAAAAAGCATAGGTCACGCTTCATATAAGAAAGTCGTTCGGACTCTGAAAATTCCACATATAGTAAAATGTGAGGTTCGGAGACATAATTTTCATTTTTTCAAAAATTAGGGAAGGTATGAACGGGAAACTTCGTAGGAAGTTGTATCTCACCTAATTACACCCAAATCGACGATAAAAACCATAGGTCACGCTTCATATAAGAAAGTCGTTCGGACTCTGAAAATTCCACATATAGTAAAATGTGAGGTTCGGAGACATAATTTTCATTTTTTCAAAAACTAGGGAAGGTATGAACGGAAAACTTCGTAGGAAGTAGTATCTCACCTAATTCAACCCAAATCGACGATAAAAACCATAGGTCACGCTTCATATAAGAAAGTCGTTCGGACTCTGAAAATTCCACATATAGTAGAATGTGATTTTCTTATTTTTCAAAAACTAGGGAAGGTATGAACGGAAAACTTCGTAGGAAGTAGTATCTCACCTAACTCAACCCAAATCGACGATAAAAAGCATAGGTCACGCTTCATATAAGAAAGTCGTTCGGACTCTGAAAATTCCACATATAGTAAAATGTGAGGTTCGGAGACATAATTTTCTTTTTTTCAAAAATTAGGGAAGATATGAACGGAAAACTTCGTAGGAAGTAGTATCTCACCTAACTCAACCCAAATCGACGATAAAAAGCATAGGTCACGCTTCATATAAGAAAGTCGTTCGGACTCTGAAAATTCCACATATAGTAAAATGTGAGGTTCGGAGACATAATTTTCATTTTTTCAAAAATTAGGGAAGGTATGAACGGGAAACTTCGTAGGAAGTAGTATCTCACCTAATTACACCCAAATCGACGATAAAAACCATAGGTCACGCTTCATATAAGAAAGTCGTTCGGACTCTGAAAATTCCACATATAGTAAAATGTGAGGTTCGGAGACATAATTTTCATTTTTTCAAAAACTAGGGAAGGTATGAACGGAAAACTTCCTAGGAAGTAGTATCTCACCTAAGTCAACCCAAATCGACGATAAAAAGCATAGGTCACGCTTCATATAAGAAAGTCGTTCGGACTCTGGAAATTCCACATATAGTAAAATGTGAGGTTCGGAGACATAATTTTCATTTTTTCAAAAATTAGGGAAGATATGAACGGGAAACTTCGTAGGAAGTAGTATCTCACCTAATTACACTAAAATCGACGAAAAAAACCATAGGTCACGCTTCATATAAGAAAGTCGTTCGGACTCTGAAAATTCCACATATAGTAAAATGTGAGGTTCGGAGATATAATTTTCATTTTTTCAAAAACTAGGGAAGGTATGAACGGAAAACTTCGTAGGAAGTAGTATCTCACCTAACTCAACCCAAATCGACGATAAAAAGCATAGGTCACGCTTCATATAAGAAAGTCGTTCGGACTCTGAAAATTCCACATATAGTAAAATGTGAGGTTCGGAGACATAATTTTCTTTTTTTCAAAAATTAGGGAAGATATGAACGGAAAACTTCGTAGGAAGTAGTATCTCACCTAACTCAACCCAAATCGACGATAAAAAGCATAGGTCACGCTTCATATAAGAAAGTCGTTCGGACTCTGAAAATTCCACATATAGTAAAATGTGAGGTTCGGAGACATAATTTTCTTATTTTTCAAAAATTAGGGAAGATATGAACGGGAAACTTCGTAGGAAGTAGTATCTCACCTAACTCAACCCAAATCGACGATAAAAAGCATAGGTCACGCTTCATATAAGAAAGTCGTTCGGACTCTGAAAATTCCACATATAGTAAAATGTGAGGTTCGGAGACATAATTTTCATTTTTTCAAAAATTAGGGAAGATATGAACGGGAAACTTCGTAGGAAGTAGTATCTCACCTAATTACACTAAAATCGACGAAAAAAACCATAGGTCACGCTTCATATAAGAAAGTCGTTCGGACTCTGAAAATTCCACATATAGTAAAATGTGAGGTTCGGAGACATAATTTTCATTTTTTCAAAAACTAGGGAAGGTATGAACGGAAAACTTCGTAGGAAGTAGTATCTCACCTAACTCAACCCAAATCGACGATAAAAAGCATAGGTCACGCTTCATATAAGAAAGTCGTTCGGACTCTGAAAATTCCACATATAGTAAAATGTGAGGTTCGGAGACATAATTTTCTTTTTTTCAAAAATTAGGGAAGATATGAACGGAAAACTTCGTAGGAAGTAGTATCTCACCTAACTCAACCCAAATCGACGATAAAAAGCATAGGTCACGCTTCATATAAGAAAGTCGTTCGGACTCTGAAAATTCCACATATAGTAAAATGTGAGGTTCGGAGACATAATTTTCTTATTTTTCAAAAATTAGGGAAGATATGAACGGGAAACTTCGTAGGAAGTAGTATCTCACCTAACTCAACCCAAATCGACGATAAAAAGCATAGGTCACGCTTCATATAAGAAAGTCGTTCGGACTCTGAAAATTCCACATATAGTAAAATGTGAGGTTCGGAGACATAATTTTCATTTTTTCAAAAATTAGGGAAGATATGAACGGGAAACTTCGTAGGAAGTAGTATCTCACCTAATTACACTAAAATCGACGAAAAAAACCATAGGTCACGCTTCATATAAGAAAGTCGTTCGGACTCTGAAAATTCCACATATAGTAAAATGTGAGGTTCGGAGACATAATTTTCATTTTTTCAAAAACTAGGGAAGATATGAACGGAAAACATCGTAGGAAGTAGTATCTCACCTAACTCAACCCAAATCGACGATAAAAAGCATAGGTCACGCTTCATATAAGAAAGTCGTTCGGACTGAAAATTCCACATATAGTAAAATGTGAGGTTCGGAGACATAATTTTCTTTTTTTCAAAAATTTGGGAAGATATGAACGGAAAACTTCGTAGGAAGTAGTATCTCACCTAAGTCAACCCAAATCGACGATAAAAAGCATAGGTCACGCTTCATATAAGAAAGTCGTTCGGACTCTGAAAATTCCACATATAGTAAAATGTGAGGTTCGGAGACATAATTTTCATTTTTTCAAAAATTAGGGAAGGTATGAACGGGAAACTTCGTAGGAAGTTGTATCTCACCTAATTACACCCAAATCGACGATAAAAACCATAGGTCACGCTTCATATAAGAAAGTCGTTCGGACTCTGAAAATTCCACATATAGTAAAATGTGAGGTTCGGAGACATAATTTTCATTTTTTCAAAAACTAGGGAAGGTATGAACGGAAAACTTCGTAGGAAGTAGCATCTCACCTAATTCAACCCAAATCGACGATAAAAAGCATAGGTCACGCTTCATATAAGAAAGTCGTTCGGACTCTGAAAATTCCACATATAGTAAAATGTGATTTTCTTATTTTTCAAAAACTAGGGAAGGTATGAACGGAAAACTTCGTAGGAAGTAGTATCTCACCTAACTCAACCCAAATCGACGATAAAAAGCATAGGTCACGCTTCATATAAGAAAGTCGTTCGGACTCTGAAAATTCCACATATAGTAAAATGTGAGGTTCGGAGACATAATTTTCTTTTTTTCAAAAATTAGGGAAGATATGAACGGAAAACTTCGTAGGAAGTAGTATCTCACCTAACTCAACCCAAATCGACGATAAAAAGCATAGGTCACGCTTCATATAAGAAAGTCGTTCGGACTCTGAAAATTCCACATATAGTAAAATGTGAGGTTCGGAGACATAATTTTCATTTTTTCAAAAATTAGGGAAGGTATGAACGGGAAACTTCGTAGGAAGTTGTATCTCACCTAATTACACCCAAATCGACGATAAAAACCATAGGTCACGCTTCATATAAGAAAGTCGTTCGGACTCTGAAAATTCCACATATAGTAAAATGTGAGGTTCGGAGACATAATTTTCATTTTTTCAAAAATTAGGGAAGGTATGAACGGGAAACTTCGTAGGAAGTTGTATCTCACCTAATTACACCCAAATCGACGATAAAAACCATAGGTCACGCTTCATATAAGAAAGTCGTTCGGACTCTGAAAATTCCACATATAGTAAAATGTGAGGTTCGGAGACATAATTTTCATTTTTTCAAAAACTAGGGAAGGTATGAACGGAAAACTTCCTAGGAAGTAGTATCTCACCTAAGTCAACCCAAATCGACGATAAAAAGCATAGGTCACGCTTCATATAAGAAAGTCGTTCGGACTCTGAAAATTCCACATATAGTAAAATGTGAGGTTCGGAGACATAATTTTCATTTTTTCAAAAATTAGGGAAGGTATGAACGGGAAACTTCGTAGGAAGTAGTATCTCACCTAATTACACCCAAATCGACGATAAAAACCATAGGTCACGCTTCATATAAGAAAGTCGTTCGGACTCTGAAAATTCCACATATAGTAAAATGTGAGGTTCGGAGACATAATTTTCATTTTTTCAAAAACTAGGGAAGGTATGAACGGAAAACTTCGTAGGAAGTAGTATCTCACCTAATTCAACCCAAATCGACGATAAAAACCATAGGTCACGCTTCATATAAGAAAGTCGTTCGGACTCTGAAAATTCCACATATAGTAGAATGTGATTTTCTTATTTTTCAAAAACTAGGGAAGGTATGAACGGAAAACTTCGTAGGAAGTAGTATCTCACCTAACTCAACCCAAATCGACGATAAAAAGCATAGGTCACGCTTCATATAAGAAAGTCGTTCGGACTCTGAAAATTCCACATATAGTAAAATGTGAGGTTCGGAGACATAATTTTCTTTTTTTCAAAAATTAGGGAAGATATGAACGGAAAACTTCGTAGGAAGTAGTATCTCACCTAACTCAACCCAAATCGACGATAAAAAGCATAGGTCACGCTTCATATAAGAAAGTCGTTCGGACTCTGAAAATTCCACATATAGTAAAATGTGAGGTTCGGAGACATAATTTTCATTTTTTCAAAAATTAGGGAAGGTATGAACGGGAAACTTCGTAGGAAGTTGTATCTCACCTAATTACACCCAAATCGACGATAAAAACCATAGGTCACGCTTCATATAAGAAAGTCGTTCGGACTCTGAAAATTCCACATATAGTAAAATGTGAGGTTCGGAGACATAATTTTCATTTTTTCAAAAACTAGGGAAGGTATGAACGGAAAACTTCCTAGGAAGTAGTATCTCACCTAAGTCAACCCAAATCGACGATAAAAAGCATAGGTCACGCTTCATATAAGAAAGTCGTTCGGACTCTGAAAATTCCACATATAGTAAAATGTGAGGTTCGGAGACATAATTTTCATTTTTTCAAAAATTAGGGAAGGTATGAACGGGAAACTTCGTAGGAAGTTGTATCTCACCTAATTACACCCAAATCGACGATAAAAACCATAGGTCACGCTTCATATAAGAAAGTCGTTCGGACTCTGAAAATTCCACATATAGTAAAATGTGAGGTTCGGAGACATAATTTTCATTTTTTCAAAAACTAGGGAAGGTATGAACGGAAAACTTCGTAGGAAGTAGTATCTCACCTAATTCAACCCAAATCGACGATAAAAACCATAGGTCACGCTTCATATAAGAAAGTCGTTCGGACTCTGAAAATTCCACATATAGTAAAATGTGATTTTCTTATTTTTCAAAAACTAGGGAAGGTATGAACGGAAAACTTCGTAGGAAGTAGTATCTCACCTAACTCAACCCAAATCGACGATAAAAAGCATAGGTCACGCTTCATATAAGAAAGTCGTTCGGACTCTGAAAATTCCACATATAGTAAAATGTGAGGTTCGGAGACATAATTTTCTTTTTTTCAAAAATTAGGGAAGATATGAACGGAAAACTTCGTAGGAAGTAGTATCTCACCTAACTCAACCCAAATCGACGATAAAAAGCATAGGTCACGCTTCATATAAGAAAGTCGTTCGGACTCTGAAAATTCCACATATAGTAAAATGTGAGGTTCGGAGACATAATTTTCATTTTTTCAAAAATTAGGGAAGGTATGAACGGGAAACTTCGTAGGAAGTTGTATCTCACCTAATTACACCCAAATCGACGATAAAAACCATAGGTCACGCTTCATATAAGAAAGTCGTTCGGACTCTGAAAATTCCACATATAGTAAAATGTGAGGTTCGGATACATAATTTTCATTTTTTCAAAAACTAGGGAAGGTATGAACGGAAAACTTCCTAGGAAGTAGTATCTCACCTAAGTCAACCCAAATCGACGATAAAAAGCATAGGTCACGCTTCATATAAGAAAGTCGTTCGGACTCTGAAAATTCCACATATAGTAAAATGTGAGGTTCGGAGACATAATTTTCATTTTTTCAAAAATTAGGGAAGATATGAACGGGAAACTTCGTAGGAAGTAGTATCTCACCTAATTACACTAAAATCGACGAAAAAAACCATAGGTCACGCTTCATATAAGAAAGTCGTTCGGACTCTGAAAATTCCACATATAGTAAAATGTGAGGTTCGGAGACATAATTTTCATTTTTTCAAAAACTAGGGAAGATATGAACGGAAAACATCGTAGGAAGTAGTATCTCACCTAACTCAACCCAAATCGACGATAAAAAGCATAGGTCACGCTTCATATAAGAAAGTCGTTCGGACTCTGAAAATTCCACATATAGTAAAATGTGAGGTTCGGAGACATAATTTTCTTTTTTTCAAAAATTTGGGAAGATATGAACGGAAAACTTCGTAGGAAGTAGTATCTCACCTAACTCAACCCAAATCGACGATAAAAAGCATAGGTCACGCTTCATATAAGAAAGTCGTTCGGACTCTGAAAATTCCACATATAGTAAAATGTGAGGTTCGGAGACATAATTTTCTTATTTTTCAAAAATTAGGGAAGATATGAACGGGAAACTTCGTAGGAAGTAGTATCTCACCTAACTCAACCCAAATCGACGATAAAAAGCATAGGTCACGCTTCATATAAGAAAGTCGTTCGGACTCTGAAAATTCCACATATAGTAAAATGTGAGGTTCGGAGACATAATTTTCATTTTTTCAAAAATTAGGGAAGATATGAACGGGAAACTTCGTAGGAAGTAGTATCTCACCTAATTACACTAAAATCGACGAAAAAAAACATAGGTCACGCTTCATATAAGAAAGTCGTTCGGACTCTGAAAATTCCACATATAGTAAAATGTGAGGTTCGGAGACATAATTTTCATTTTTTCAAAAATTAGGGAAGATATGAACGGAAAACATCGTAGGAAGTAGTATCTCACCTAACTCAACCCAAATCGACGATAAAAAGCATAGGTCACGCTTCATATAAGAAAGTCGTTCGGACTCTGAAAATTCCACATATAGTAAAATGTGAGGTTCGGAGACATAATTTTCTTTTTTTCAAAAATTTGGGAAGATATGAACGGAAAACTTCGTAGGAAGTAGTATCTCACCTAACTCAACCCAAATCGACGATAAAAAGCATAGGTCACGCTTCATATAAGAAAGTCGTTCGGACTCTGAAAATTCCACATATAGTAAAATGTGAGGTTCGGAGACATAATTTTCATTTTTTCAAAAATTAGGGAAGGTATGAACGGGAAACTTCGTAGGAAGTTGTATCTCACCTAATTACACCCAAATCGACGATAAAAACCATAGGTCACGCTTCATATAAGAAAATCGTTCGGACTCTGAAAATTCCACATATAGTAAAATGTGAGGTTCGGAGACATAATTTTCATTTTTTCAAAAACTAGGGAAGGTATGAACGGAAAACTTCCTAGGAAGTAGTATCTCACCTAAGTCAACCCAAATCGACGATAAAAAGCATAGGTCACGCTTCATATAAGAAAGTCGTTCGGACTCTGAAAATTCCACATATAGTAAAATATGAGGTTCGGAGACATAATTTTCATTTTTTCAAAAATTAGGGAAGGTATGAACGGGAAACTTCGTAGGAAGTTGTATCTCACCTAATTACACCCAAATCGACGATAAAAACCATAGGTCACGCTTCATATAAGAAAGTCGTTCGGACTCTGAAAATTCCACATATAGTAAAATGTGAGGTTCGGAGACATAATTTTCATTTCTTCAAAAACTAGGGAAGGTATGAACGGAAAACTTCCTAGGAAGTAGTATCTCACCTAAGTCAACCCAAATCGACGATAAAAAGCATAGGTCACGCTTCATATAAGAAAGTCGTTCGGACTGGAAATTCCACATATAGTAAAATGTGAGGTTCGGAGACATAATTTTCATTTTTTCAAAAATTAGGGAAGATATGAACGGGAAACTTCGTAGGAAGTAGTATCTCACCTAATTACACTAAAATCGACGAAAAAAACCATAGGTCACGCTTCATATAAGAAAGTCGTTCGGACTCTGAAAATTCCACATATAGTAAAATGTGAGGTTCGGAGACATAATTTTCATTTTTTCAAAAACTAGGGAAGGTATGAACGGAAAACTTCGTAGGAAGTAGTATCTCACCTAACTCAACCCAAATCGACGATAAAAAGCATAGGTCACACTTCATATAAGAAAGTCGTTCGGACTCTGAAAATTCCACATATAGTAAAATGTGAGGTTCGGAGACATAATTTTCTTTTTTTCAAAAATTAGGGAAGATATGAACGGAAAACTTCGTAGGAAGTAGTATCTCACCTAACTCAACCCAAATCGACGATAAAAAGCATAGGTCACGCTTCATATAAGAAAGTCGTTCGGACTCTGAAAATTCCACATATAGTAAAATGTGAGGTTCGGAGACATAATTTTCTTATTTTTCAAAAATTAGGGAAGATATGAACGGGAAACTTCGTAGGAAGTAGTATCTCACCCAACTCAACCCAAATCGACGATAAAAAGCATAGGTCACGCTTCATATAAGAAAGTCGTTCGGACTCTGGAAATTCCACATATAGTAAAATGTGAGGTTCGGAGACATAATTTTCATTTTTTCAAAAATTAGGGAAGATATGAACGGGAAACTTCGTAGGAAGTAGTATCTCACCTAATTACACTAAAATCGACGAAAAAAACCGTAGGTCACGCTTCATATAAGAAAGTCGTTCGGACTCTGAAAATTCCACATATAGTAAAATGTGAGGTTCGGAGACATAATTTTCATTTTTTCAAAAACTAGGGAAGGTATGAACGGAAAACTTCGTAGGAAGTAGTATCTCACCTAACTCAACCCAAATCGACGATAAAAAGCATAGGTCACGCTTCGTATAAGAAAGTCGTTCGGACTCTGAAAATTCCACATATAGTAAAATGTCAGGTTCGGAGACATAATTTTCATTTTTTCAAAAACTAGGGAAGGTATGAACGGAAAACTTCCTAGGAAGTAGTATCTCACCTAAGTCAACCCAAATCGACGATAAAAAGCATAGGTCACGCTTCATATAAGAAAGTCGTTCGGACTCTGAAAATTCCACATATAGTAAAATGTGAGGTTCGGAGACATAATTTTCTTTTTTTCAAAAATTTGGGAAGATATGAACGGAAAACTTCGTAGGAAGTAGTATCTCACCTAACTCAACCCAAATCGACGATAAAAAGCATAGGTCACGCTTCATATAAGAAAGTCGTTCGGACTCTGAAAATTCCACATATAGTAAAATGTGAGGTTCGGAGACATAATTTTCATTTTTTCAAAAACTAGGGAAGGTATGAACGGGAAACTTCGTAGGAAGTTGTATCTCACCTAATTACACCCAAATCGACGATAAAAACCATAGGTCACGCTTCATATAAGAAAGTCGTTCGGACTCTGAAAATTCCACATATAGTAAAATGTGAGGTTCGGAGACATAATTTTCATTTTTTCAAAAACTAGGGAAGGTATGAACGGAAAACTTCCTAGGAAGTAGTATCTCACCTAAGTACACCCAAATCGACGATAAAAAGCATAGGTCACGCTTCATATAAGAAAGTCGTTCGGACTCTGAAAATTCCACATATAGTAAAATATGAGGTTCGGAGACATAATTTTCATTTTTTCAAAAATTAGGGAAGGTATGAACGGGAAACTTCGTAGGAAGTTGTATCTCACCTAATTACACCCAAATCGACGATAAAAACCATAGGTCACGCTTCATATAAGAAAGTCGTTCGGACTCTGAAAATTCCACATATAGTAAAATGTGAGGTTCGGAGACATAATTTTCATTTTTTCAAAAACTAGGGAAGGTATGAACGGAAAACTTCCTAGGAAGTAGTATCTCACCTAAGTCAACCCAAATCGACGATAAAAAGCATAGGTCACGCTTCATATAAGAAAGTCGTTCGGACTCTGGAAATTCCACATATAGTAAAATGTGAGGTTCGGAGACATAATTTTCATTTTTTCAAAAATTAGGGAAGATATGAACGGGAAACTTCGTAGGAAGTAGTATCTCACCTAATTACACTAAAATCGACGAAAAAAACCATAGGTCACGCTTCATATAAGAAAGTCGTTCGGACTCTGAAAATTCCACATATAGTAAAATGTGAGGTTCGGAGACATAATTTTCATTTTTTCAAAAACTAGGGAAGATATGAACGGAAAACATCGTAGGAAGTAGTATCTCACCTAACTCAACCCAAATCGACGATAAAAAGCATAGGTCACGCTTCATATAAGAAAGTCGTTCGGACTCTGAAAATTCCACATATAGTAAAATGTGAGGTTCGGAGACATAATTTTCTTTTTTTCAAAAATTTGGGAAGATATGAACGGAAAACTTCGTAGGAAGTAGTATCTCACCTAACTCAACCCAAATCGACGATAAAAAGCATAGGTCACGCTTCATATAAGAAAGTCGTTCGGACTCTGAAAATTCCACATATAGTAAAATGTGAGGTTCGGAGACATAATTTTCTTATTTTTCAAAAATTAGGGAAGATATGAACGGGAAACTTCGTAGGAAGTAGTATCTCACCTAACTCAACCCAAATCGACGATAAAAAGCATAGGTCACGCTTCATATAAGAAAGTCGTTCGGACTCTGAAAATTCCACATATAGTAAAATGTGAGGTTCGGAGACATAATTTTCATTTTTTCAAAAATTAGGGAAGATATGAACGGGAAACTTCGTAGGAAGTAGTATCTCACCTAATTACACTAAAATCGACGAAAAAAACCATAGGTCACGCTTCATATAAGAAAGTCGTTCGGACTCTGAAAATTCCACATATAGTAAAATGTGAGGTTCGGAGACATAATTTTCATTTTTTCAAAAACTAGGGAAGATATGAACGGAAAACATCGTAGGAAGTAGTATCTCACCTAACTCAACCCAAATCGACGATAAAAAGCATAGGTCACGCTTCATATAAGAAAGTCGTTCGGACTCTGAAAATTCCACATATAGTAAAATGTGAGGTTCGGAGACATAATTTTCTTTTTTTCAAAAATTTGGGAAGATAAGAACGGAAAACTTCGTAGGAAGTAGTATCTCACCTAACTCAACCCAAATCGACGATAAAAACCATAGGTCACGCTTCATATAAGAAAGTCGTTCGGACTCTGAAAATTCCACATATAGTAAAATGTGAGGTTCGGAGACATAATTTTCATTTTTTCAAAAATTAGGGAAGGTATGAACGGGAAACTTCGTAGGAAGTTGTATCTCACCTAATTACACCCAAATCGACGATAAAAACCATAGGTCACGCTTCATATAAGAAAATCGTTCGGACTCTGAAAATTCCACATATAGTAAAATGTGAGGTTCGGAGACATAATTTTCTTTTTTTCAAAAATTTGGGAAGATATGAACGGAAAACTTCGTAGGAAGTAGTATCTCACCTAACTCAACCCAAATCGACGATAAAAAGCATAGGTCACGCTTCATATAAGAAAGTCGTTCGGACTCTGAAAATTCCACATATAGTAAAATGTGAGGTTCGGAGACATAATTTTCATTTTTTCAAAAATTAGGGAAGGTATGAACGGGAAACTTCGTAGGAAGTTGTATCTCACCTAATTACACCCAAATCGACGATAAAAACCATAGGTCACGCTTCATATAAGAAAGTCGTTCGGACTCTGAAAATTCCACATATAGTAAAATGTGAGGTTCGGAGACATAATTTTCATTTTTTCAAAAACTAGGGAAGATATGAACGGAAAACATCGTAGGAAGTAGTATCTCACCTAACTCAACCCAAATCGACGATAAAAAGCATAGGTCACGCTTCATATAAGAAAGTCGTTCGGACTCTGAAAATTCCACATATAGTAAAATGTGAGGTTCGGAGACATAATTTTCTTTTTTTCAAAAATTTGGGAAGGTATGAACGGAAAACTTCGTAGGAAGTAGTATCTCACCTAACTCAACCCAAATCGACGATAAAAAGCATAGGTCACGCTTCGTATAAGAAAGTCGTTCGGACTCTGAAAATTCCACATATAGTAAAATGTCAGGTTCGGAGACATAATTTTCATTTTTTCAAAAACTAGGGAAGGTATGAACGGAAAACTTCCTAGGAAGTAGTATCTCACCTAAGTCAACCCAAATCGACGATAAAAACCATAGGTCACGCTTCATATAAGAAAGTCGTTCGGACTCTGAAAATTCCACATATAGTAAAATGTGAGGTTCGGAGACATAATTTTCTTTTTTTCAAAAATTTGGGAAGATATGAACGGAAAACTTCGTAGGAAGTAGTATCTCACCTAACTCAACCCAAATCGACGATAAAAAGCATAGGTCACGCTTCATATAAGAAAGTCGTTCGGACTCTGAAAATTCCACATATAGTAAAATGTGAGGTTCGGAGACATAATTTTCATTTTTTCAAAAATTAGGGAAGGTATGAACGGAAAACTTCGTAGGAAGTTGTATCTCACCTAATTACACCCAAATCGACGATAAAAACCATAGGTCACGCTTCATATAAGAAAGTCGTTCGGACTCTGAAAATTCCACATATAGTAAAATGTGAGGTTCGGAGACATAATTTTCATTTTTTCAAAAACTAGGGAAGGTATGAACGGAAAACTTCCTAGGAAGTAGTATCTCACCTAAGTCAACCCAAATCGACGATAAAAAGCATAGGTCACGCTTCATATAAGAAAGTCGTTCGGACTCTGAAAATTCCACATATAGTAAAATATGAGGTTCGGAGACATAATTTTCATTTTTTCAAAAATTAGGGAAGGTATGAACGGGAAACTTCGTAGGAAGTTGTATCTCACCTAATTACACCCAAATCGACGATAAAAACCATAGGTCACGCTTCATATAAGAAAGTCGTTCGGACTCTGAAAATTCCACATATAGTAAAATGTGAGGTTCGGAGACATAATTTTCATTTTTTCAAAAACTAGGGAAGGTATGAACGGAAAACTTCCTAGGAAGTAGTATCTCACCTAAGTCAACCCAAATCGACGATAAAAAGCATAGGTCACGCTTCATATAAGAAAGTCGTTCGGACTCTGAAAATTCCACATATAGTAAAATGTGAGGTTCGGAGACATAATTTTCATTTTTTCAAAAATTAGGGAAGATATGAACGGGAAACTTCGTAGGAAGTAGTATCTCACCTAATTACACTAAAATCGACGAAAAAAACCATAGGTCACGCTTCATATAAGAAAGTCGTTCGGACTCTGAAAATTCCACATATAGTAAAATGTGAGGTTCGGAGACATAATTTTCATTTTTTCAAAAACTAGGGAAGGTATGAACGGAAAACTTCGTAGGAAGTAGTATCTCACCTAACTCAACCCAAATCGACGATAAAAAGCATAGGTCACGCTTCATATAAGAAAGTCGTTCGGACTCTGAAAATTCCACATATAGTAAAATGTGAGGTTCGGAGACATAATTTTCTTTTTTTCAAAAATTAGGGAAGATATGAACGGAAAACTTCGTAGGAAGTAGTATCTCACCTAACTCAACCCAAATCGACGATAAAAAGCATAGGTCACGCTTCATATAAGAAAGTCGTTCGGACTCTGAAAATTCCACATATAGTAAAATGTGAGGTTCGGAGACATAATTTTCTTATTTTTCAAAAATTAGGGAAGATATGAACGGGAAACTTCGTAGGAAGTAGTATCTCACCTAACTCAACCCAAATCGACGATAAAAAGCATAGGTCACGCTTCATATAAGAAAGTCGTTCGGACTCTGAAAATTCCACATATAGTAAAATGTGAGGTTCGGAGACATAATTTTCATTTTTTCAAAAATTAGGGAAGATATGAACGGGAAACTTCGTAGGAAGTAGTATCTCACCTAATTACACTAAAATCGACGAAAAAAACCGTAGGTCACGCTTCATATAAGAAAGTCGTTCGGACTCTGAAAATTCCACATATAGTAAAATGTGAGGTTCGGAGACATAATTTTCATTTTTTCAAAAACTAGGGAAGGTATGAACGGAAAACTTCGTAGGAAGTAGTATCTCACCTAACTCAACCCAAATCGACGATAAAAAGCATAGGTCACGCTTCATATAAGAAAGTCGTTCGGACTCTGAAAATTCCACATATAGTAAAATGTGAGGTTCGGAGACATAATTTTCTTTTTTTCAAAAATTAGGGAAGATATGAACGGAAAACTTCGTAGGAAGTAGTATCTCACCTAACTCAACCCAAATCGACGATAAAAAGCATAGGTCACGCTTCATATAAGAAAGTCGTTCGGACTCTGAAAATTCCACATATAGTAAAATGTGAGGTTCGGAGACATAATTTTCTTATTTTTCAAAAATTAGGGAAGATATGAACGGGAAACTTCGTAGGAAGTAGTATCTCACCTAACTCAACCCAAATCGACGATAAAAAGCATAGGTCACGCTTCATATAAGAAAGTCGTTCGGACTCTGGAAATTCCACATATAGTAAAATGTGAGGTTCGGAGACATAATTTTCATTTTTTCAAAAATTAGGGAAGATATGAACGGGAAACTTCGTAGGAAGTAGTATCTCACCTAATTACACTAAAATCGACGAAAAAAACCATAGGTCACGCTTCATATAAGAAAGTCGTTCGGACTCTGAAAATTCCACATATAGTAAAATGTGAGGTTCGGAGACATAATTTTCATTTTTTCAAAAACTAGGGAAGATATGAACGGAAAACATCGTAGGAAGTAGTATCTCACCTAACTCAACCCAAATCGACGATAAAAAGCATAGGTCACGCTTCATATAAGAAAGTCGTTCGGACTGAAAATTCCACATATAGTAAAATGTGAGGTTCGGAGACATAATTTTCTTTTTTTCAAAAATTTGGGAAGATATGAACGGAAAACTTCGTAGGAAGTAGTATCTCACCTAAGTCAACCCAAATCGACGATAAAAAGCATAGGTCACGCTTCATATAAGAAAGTCGTTCGGACTCTGAAAATTCCACATATAGTAAAATGTGAGGTTCGGAGACATAATTTTCATTTTTTCAAAAATTAGGGAAGGTATGAACGGGAAACTTCGTAGGAAGTTGTATCTCACCTAATTACACCCAAATCGACGATAAAAACCATAGGTCACGCTTCATATAAGAAAGTCGTTCGGACTCTGAAAATTCCACATATAGTAAAATGTGAGGTTCGGAGACATAATTTTCATTTTTTCAAAAACTAGGGAAGGTATGAACGGAAAACTTCGTAGGAAGTAGCATCTCACCTAATTCAACCCAAATCGACGATAAAAACCATAGGTCACGCTTCATATAAGAAAGTCGTTCGGACTCTGAAAATTCCACATATAGTAAAATGTGATTTTCTTATTTTTCAAAAACTAGGGAAGGTATGAACGGAAGACTTCGTAGGAAGTAGTATCTCACCTAACTCAACCCAAATCGACGATAAAAAGCATAGGTCACGCTTCATATAAGAAAGTCGTTCGGACTCTGAAAATTCCACATATAGTAAAATGTGAGGTTCGGAGACATAATTTTCTTTTTTTCAAAAATTAGGGAAGATATGAACGGAAAACTTCGTAGGAAGTAGTATCTCACCTAACTCAACCCAAATCGACGATAAAAAGCATAGGTCACGCTTCATATAAGAAAGTCGTTCGGACTCTGAAAATTCCACATATAGTAAAATGTGAGGTTCGGAGACATAATTTTCATTTTTTCAAAAATTAGGGAAGGTATGAACGGGAAACTTCGTAGGAAGTTGTATCTCACCTAATTACACCCAAATCGACGATAAAAACCATAGGTCACGCTTCATATAAGAAAGTCGTTCGGACTCTGAAAATTCCACATATAGTAAAATGTGAGGTTCGGAGACATAATTTTCATTTTTTCAAAAATTAGGGAAGGTATGAACGGGAAACTTCGTAGGAAGTTGTATCTCACCTAATTACACCCAAATCGACGATAAAAACCATAGGTCACGCTTCATATAAGAAAGTCGTTCGGACTCTGAAAATTCCACATATAGTAAAATGTGAGGTTCGGAGACATAATTTTCATTTTTTCAAAAACTAGGGAAGGTATGAACGGAAAACTTCCTAGGAAGTAGTATCTCACCTAAGTCAACCCAAATCGACGATAAAAAGCATAGGTCACGCTTCATATAAGAAAGTCGTTCGGACTCTGAAAATTCCACATATAGTAAAATGTGAGGTTCGGAGACATAATTTTCATTTTTTCAAAAACTAGGGAAGGTATGAACGGAAAACTTCGTAGGAAGTAGTATCTCACCTAATTCAACCCAAATCGACGATAAAAACCATAGGTCACGCTTCATATAAGAAAGTCGTTCGGACTCTGAAAATTCCACATATAGTAAAATGTGATTTTCTTATTTTTCAAAAACTAGGGAAGGTATGAACGGAAGACTTCGTAGGAAGTAGTATCTCACCTAACTCAACCCAAATCGACGATAAAAAGCATAGGTCACGCTTCATATAAGAAAGTCGTTCGGACTGAAAATTCCACATATAGTAAAATGTGAGGTTCGGAGACATAATTTTCATTTTTTCAAAAACTAGGGAAGATATGAACGGAAAACATCGTAGGAAGTAGTATCTCACCTAACTCAACCCAAATCGACGATAAAAAGCATAGGTCACGCTTCATATAAGAAAGTCGTTCGGACTGAAAATTCCACATATAGTAAAATGTGAGGTTCGGAGACATAATTTTCTTTTTTTCAAAAATTTGGGAAGATATGAACGGAAAACTTCGTAGGAAGTAGTATCTCACCTAAGTCAACCCAAATCGACGATAAAAAGCATAGGTCACGCTTCATATAAGAAAGTCGTTCGGACTCTGAAAATTCCACATATAGTAAAATGTGAGGTTCGGAGACATAATTTTCATTTTTTCAAAAATTAGGGAAGGTATGAACGGGAAACTTCGTAGGAAGTTGTATCTCACCTAATTACACCCAAATCGACGATAAAAACCATAGGTCACGCTTCATATAAGAAAGTCGTTCGGACTCTGAAAATTCCACATATAGTAAAATGTGAGGTTCGGAGACATAATTTTCATTTTTTCAAAAACTAGGGAAGGTATGAACGGAAAACTTCGTAGGAAGTAGCATCTCACCTAATTCAACCCAAATCGACGATAAATACCATAGGTCACGCTTCATATAAGAAAGTCGTTCGGACTCTGAAAATTCCACATATAGTAAAATGTGATTTTCTTATTTTTCAAAAACTAGGGAAGGTATGAACGGAAGACTTCGTAGGAAGTAGTATCTCACCTAACTCAACCCAAATCGACGATAAAAAGCATAGGTCACGCTTCATATAAGAAAGTCGTTCGGACTCTGAAAATTCCACATATAGTAAAATGTGAGGTTCGGAGCCATAATTTTCTTTTTTTCAAAAATTAGGGAAGATATGAACGGAAAACTTCGTAGGAAGTAGTATCTCACCTAACTCAACCCAAATCGACGATAAAAAGCATAGGTCACGCTTCATATAAGAAAGTCGTTCGGACTCTGAAAATTCCACATATAGTAAAATGTGAGGTTCGGAGACATAATTTTCATTTTTTCAAAAATTAGGGAAGGTATGAACGGGAAACTTCGTAGGAAGTTGTATCTCACCTAATTACACCCAAATCGACGATAAAAACCATAGGTCACGCTTCATATAAGAAAGTCGTTCGGACTCTGAAAATTCCACATATAGTAAAATGTGAGGTTCGGAGACATAATTTTCATTTTTTCAAAAATTAGGGAAGGTATGAACGGGAAACTTCGTAGGAAGTTGTATCTCACCTAATTACACCCAAATCGACGATAAAAACCATAGGTCACGCTTCATATAAGAAAGTCGTTCGGACTCTGAAAATTCCACATATAGTAAAATGTGAGGTTCGGAGACATAATTTTCATTTTTTCAAAAACTAGGGAAGGTATGAACGGAAAACTTCCTAGGAAGTAGTATCTCACCTAAGTCAACCCAAATCGACGATAAAAAGCATAGGTCACGCTTCATATAAGAAAGTCGTTCGGACTCTGAAAATTCCACATATAGTAAAATGTGAGGTTCGGAGACATAATTTTCTTATTTTTCAAAAATTAGGGAAGATATGAACGGGAAACTTCGTAGGAAGTAGTATCTCACCTAACTCAACCCAAATCGACGATAAAAAGCATAGGTCACGCTTCATATAAGAAAGTCGTTCGGACTCTGAAAATTCCACATATAGTAAAATGTGAGGTTCGGAGACATAATTTTCATTTTTTCAAAAATTAGGGAAGATATGAACGGGAAACTTCGTAGGAAGTAGTATCTCACCTAATTACACTAAAATCGACGAAAAAAACCATAGGTCACGCTTCATATAAGAAAGTCGTTCGGACTCTGAAAATTCCACATATAGTAAAATGTGAGGTTCGGAGACATAATTTTCATTTTTTCAAAAACTAGGGAAGGTATGAACGGAAAACTTCGTAGGAAGTAGTATCTCACCTAACTCAACCCAAATCGACGATAAAAAGCATAGGTCACGCTTCATATAAGAAAGTCGTTCGGACTCTGAAAATTCCACATATAGTAAAATGTGAGGTTCGGAGACATAATTTTCTTTTTTTCAAAAATTAGGGAAGATATGAACGGAAAACTTCGTAGGAAGTAGTATCTCACCTAACTCAACCCAAATCGACGATAAAAAGCATAGGTCACGCTTCATATAAGAAAGTCGTTCGGACTCTGAAAATTCCACATATAGTAAAATGTGAGGTTCGGAGACATAATTTTCTTATTTTTCAAAAATTAGGGAAGATATGAACGGGAAACTTCGTAGGAAGTAGTATCTCACCTAACTCAACCCAAATCGACGATAAAAAGCATAGGTCACGCTTCATATAAGAAAGTCGTTCGGACTCTGAAAATTCCACATATAGTAAAATGTGAGGTTCGGAGACATAATTTTCATTTTTTCAAAAATTAGGGAAGATATGAACGGGAAACTTCGTAGGAAGTAGTATCTCACCTAATTACACTAAAATCGACGAAAAAAACCATAGGTCACGCTTCATATAAGAAAGTCGTTCGGACTCTGAAAATTCCACATATAGTAAAATGTGAGGTTCGGAGACATAATTTTCATTTTTTCAAAAACTAGGGAAGATATGAACGGAAAACATCGTAGGAAGTAGTATCTCACCTAACTCAACCCAAATCGACGATAAAAAGCATAGGTCACGCTTCATATAAGAAAGTCGTTCGGACTGAAAATTCCACATATAGTAAAATGTGAGGTTCGGAGACATAATTTTCATTTTTTCAAAAATTAGGGAAGGTATGAACGGGAAACTTCGTAGGAAGTTGTATCTCACCTAATTACACCCAAATCGACGATAAAAACCATAGGTCACGCTTCATATAAGAAAGTCGTTCGGACTCTGAAAATTCCACATATAGTAAAATGTGAGGTTCGGAGACATAATTTTCATTTTTTCAAAAACTAGGGAAGGTATGAACGGAAAACTTCGTAGGAAGTAGCATCTCACCTAATTCAACCCAAATCGACGATAAAAACCATAGGTCACGCTTCATATAAGAAAGTCGTTCGGACTCTGAAAATTCCACATATAGTAAAATGTGATTTTCTTATTTTTCAAAAACTAGGGAAGGTATGAACGGAAGACTTCGTAGGAAGTAGTATCTCACCTAACTCAACCCAAATCGACGATAAAAAGCATAGGTCACGCTTCATATAAGAAAGTCGTTCGGACTCTGAAAATTCCACATATAGTAAAATGTGAGGTTCGGAGACATAATTTTCTTTTTTTCAAAAATTAGGGAAGATATGAACGGAAAACTTCGTAGGAAGTAGTATCTCACCTAACTCAACCCAAATCGACGATAAAAAGCATAGGTCACGCTTCATATAAGAAAGTCGTTCGGACTCTGAAAATTCCACATATAGTAAAATGTGAGGTTCGGAGACATAATTTTCATTTTTTCAAAAATTAGGGAAGGTATGAACGGGAAACTTCGTAGGAAGTTGTATCTCACCTAATTACACCCAAATCGACGATAAAAACCATAGGTCACGCTTCATATAAGAAAGTCGTTCGGACTCTGAAAATTCCACATATAGTAAAATGTGAGGTTCGGAGACATAATTTTCATTTTTTCAAAAATTAGGGAAGGTATGAACGGGAAACTTCGTAGGAAGTTGTATCTCACCTAATTACACCCAAATCGACGATAAAAACCATAGGTCACGCTTCATATAAGAAAGTCGTTCGGACTCTGAAAATTCCACATATAGTAAAATGTGAGGTTCGGAGACATAATTTTCATTTTTTCAAAAACTAGGGAAGGTATGAACGGAAAACTTCCTAGGAAGTAGTATCTCACCTAAGTCAACCCAAATCGACGATAAAAAGCATAGGTCACGCTTCATATAAGAAAGTCGTTCGGACTCTGAAAATTCCACATATAGTAAAATGTGAGGTTCGGAGACATAATTTTCATTTTTTCAAAAACTAGGGAAGGTATGAACGGAAAACTTCGTAGGAAGTAGCATCTCACCTAATTCAACCCAAATCGACGATAAAAACCATAGGTCACGCTTCATATAAGAAAGTCGTTCGGACTCTGAAAATTCCACATATAGTAAAATGTGATTTTCTTATTTTTCAAAAACTAGGGAAGGTATGAACGGAAGACTTCGTAGGAAGTAGTATCTCACCTAACTCAACCCAAATCGACGATAAAAAGCATAGGTCACGCTTCATATAAGAAAGTCGTTCGGACTGAAAATTCCACATATAGTAAAATGTGAGGTTCGGAGACATAATTTTCATTTTTTCAAAAACTAGGGAAGATATGAACGGAAAACATCGTAGGAAGTAGTATCTCACCTAACTCAACCCAAATCGACGATAAAAAGCATAGGTCACGCTTCATATAAGAAAGTCGTTCGGACTGAAAATTCCACATATAGTAAAATGTGAGGTTCGGAGACATAATTTTCTTTTTTTCAAAAATTTGGGAAGATATGAACGGAAAACTTCGTAGGAAGTAGTATCTCACCTAAGTCAACCCAAATCGACGATAAAAAGCATAGGTCACGCTTCATATAAGAAAGTCGTTCGGACTCTGAAAATTCCACATATAGTAAAATGTGAGGTTCGGAGACATAATTTTCATTTTTTCAAAAATTAGGGAAGATATGAACGGGAAACTTCGTAGGAAGTTGTATCTCACCTAATTACACCCAAATCGACGATAAAAACCATAGGTCACGCTTCATATAAGAAAGTCGTTCGGACTCTGAAAATTCCACATATAGTAAAATGTGAGGTTCGGAGACATAATTTTCATTTTTTCAAAAACTAGGGAAGGTATGAACGGAAAACTTCGTAGGAAGTAGCATCTCACCTAATTCAACCCAAATCGACGATAAATACCATAGGTCACGCTTCATATAAGAAAGTCGTTCGGACTCTGAAAATTCCACATATAGTAAAATGTGATTTTCTTATTTTTCAAAAACTAGGGAAGGTATGAACGGAAGACTTCGTAGGAAGTAGTATCTCACCTAACTCAACCCAAATCGACGATAAAAAGCATAGGTCACGCTTCATATAAGAAAGTCGTTCGGACTCTGAAAATTCCACATATAGTAAAATGTGAGGTTCGGAGACATAATTTTCTTTTTTTCAAAAACTAGGGAAGATATGAACGGAAAACTTCGTAGGAAGTAGTATCTCACCTAACTCAACCCAAATCGACGATAAAAAGCATAGGTCACGCTTCATATAAGAAAGTCGTTCGGACTCTGAAAATTCCACATATAGTAAAATGTGAGGTTCGGAGACATAATTTTCATTTTTTCAAAAATTAGGGAAGGTATGAACGGGAAACTTCGTAGGAAGTTGTATCTCACCTAATTACACCCAAATCGACGATAAAAACCATAGGTCACGCTTCATATAAGAAAGTCGTTCGGACTCTGAAAATTCCACATATAGTAAAATGTGAGGTTCGGAGACATAATTTTCATTTTTTCAAAAATTAGGGAAGGTATGAACGGGAAACTTCGTAGGAAGTTGTATCTCACCTAATTACACCCAAATCGACGATAAAAACCATAGGTCACGCTTCATATAAGAAAGTCGTTCGGACTCTGAAAATTCCACATATAGTAAAATGTGAGGTTCGGAGACATAATTTTCATTTTTTCAAAAACTAGGGAAGGTATGAACGGAAAACTTCCTAGGAAGTAGTATCTCACCTAAGTCAACCCAAATCGACGATAAAAAGCATAGGTCACACTTCGTATAAGAAAGTCGTTCGGACTCTGAAAATTCCACATATAGTAAAATGTGAGGTTCGGAGACATAATTTTCATTTTTTCAAAAACTAGGGAAGGTATGAACGGAAAACTTCGTAGGAAGTAGTATCTCACCTAACTCAACCCAAATCGACGATAAAAAGCATAGGTCACGCTTCATATAAGAAAGTCGTTCGGACTCTGAAAATTCCACATATAGTAAAATGTGATTTTCTTATTTTTCAAAAACTAGGGAAGGTATGAACGGAAGACTTCGTAGGAAGTAGTATCTCACCTAAGTCAACCCAAATCGACGATAAAAAGCATAGGTCACGCTTCATATAAGAAAGTCGTTCGGACTCTGAAAATTCCACATATAGTAAAATGTGAGGTTCGGAGACATAATTTTCTTTTTTTCAAAAATTAGGGAAGATATGAACGGAAAACTTCGTAGGAAGTAGTATCTCACCTAACTCAACCCAAATCGACGATAAAAAGCATAGGTCACGCTTCATATAAGAAAGTCGTTCGGACTCTGAAAATTCCACATATAGTAAAATGTGAGGTTCGGAGACATAATTTTCATTTTTTCAAAAATTAGGGAAGGTATGAACGGGAAACTTCGTAGGAAGTTGTATCTCACCTAATTACACCCAAATCGACGATAAAAACCATAGGTCACGCTTCATATAAGAAAGTCGTTCGGACTCTGAAAATTCCACATATAGTAAAATGTGAGGTTCGGAGACATAATTTTCATTTTTTCAAAAATTAGGGAAGGTATGAACGGGAAACTTCGTAGGAAGTTGTATCTCACCTAATTACACCCAAATCGACGATAAAAACCATAGGTCACGCTTCATATAAGAAAGTCGTTCGGACTCTGAAAATTCCACATATAGTAAAATGTGAGGTTCGGAGACATAATTTTCATTTTTTCAAAAACTAGGGAAGGTATGAACGGAAAACTTCCTAGGAAGTAGTATCTCACCTAAGTCAACCCAAATCGACGATAAAAAGCATAGGTCACGCTTCATATAAGAAAGTCGTTCGGACTCTGAAAATTCCACATATAGTAAAATGTGAGGTTCGGAGACATAATTTTCATTTTTTCAAAAATTAGGGAAGGTATGAACGGGAAACTTCGTAGGAAGTTGTATCTCACCTAATTACACCCAAATCGACGATAAAAACCATAGGTCACGCTTCATATAAGAAAGTCGTTCGGACTCTGAAAATTCCACATATAGTAAAATGTGAGGTTCGGAGACATAATTTTCATTTTTTCAAAAACTAGGGAAGGTATGAACGGAAAACTTCGTAGGAAGTAGTATCTCACCTAATTCAACCCAAATCGACGATAAAAACCATAGGTCACGCTTCATATAAGAAAGTCGTTCGGACTCTGAAAATTCCACATATAGTAGAATGTGATTTTCTTATTTTTCAAAAACTAGGGAAGGTATGAACGGAAAACTTCGTAGGAAGTAGTATCTCACCTAACTCAACCCAAATCGACGATAAAAAGCATAGGTCACGCTTCATATAAGAAAGTCGTTCGGACTCTGAAAATTCCACATATAGTAAAATGTGAGGTTCGGAGACATAATTTTCTTTTTTTCAAAAATTAGGGAAGATATGAACGGAAAACTTCGTAGGAAGTAGTATCTCACCTAACTCAACCCAAATCGACGATAAAAAGCATAGGTCACGCTTCATATAAGAAAGTCGTTCGGACTCTGAAAATTCCACATATAGTGAAATGTGAGGTTCGGAGACATAATTTTCATTTTTTCAAAAATTAGGGAAGGTATGAACGGGAAACTTCGTAGGAAGTTGTATCTCACCTAATTACACCCAAATCGACGATAAAAACCATAGGTCACGCTTCATATAAGAAAGTCGTTCGGACTCTGAAAATTCCACATATAGTAAAATGTGAGGTTCGGAGACATAATTTTCATTTTTTCAAAAACTAGGGAAGGTATGAACGGAAAACTTCCTAGGAAGTAGTATCTCACCTAAGTCAACCCAAATCGACGATAAAAAGCATAGGTCACGCTTCATATAAGAAAGTCGTTCGGACTCTGGAAATTCCACATATAGTAAAATGTGAGGTTCGGAGACATAATTTTCATTTTTTCAAAAATTAGGGAAGATATGAACGGGAAACTTCGTAGGAAGTAGTATCTCACCTAATTACACTAAAATCGACGAAAAAAACCATAGGTCACGCTTCATATAAGAAAGTCGTTCGGACTCTGAAAATTCCACATATAGTAAAATGTGAGGTTCGGAGACATAATTTTCATTTTTTCAAAAACTAGGGAAGGTATGAACGGAAAACTTCGTAGGAAGTAGTATCTCACCTAACTCAACCCAAATCGACGATAAAAAGCATAGGTCACGCTTCATATAAGAAAGTCGTTCGGACTCTGAAAATTCCACATATAGTAAAATGTGAGGTTCGGAGACATAATTTTCTTTTTTTCAAAAATTAGGGAAGATATGAACGGAAAACTTCGTAGGAAGTAGTATCTCACCTAACTCAACCCAAATCGACGATAAAAAGCATAGGTCACGCTTCATATAAGAAAGTCGTTCGGACTCTGAAAATTCCACATATAGTAAAATGTGAGGTTCGGAGACATAATTTTCTTATTTTTCAAAAATTAGGGAAGATATGAACGGGAAACTTCGTAGGAAGTAGTATCTCACCTAACTCAACCCAAATCGACGATAAAAAGCATAGGTCACGCTTCATATAAGAAAGTCGTTCGGACTCTGAAAATTCCACATATAGTAAAATGTGAGGTTCGGAGACATAATTTTCATTTTTTCAAAAATTAGGGAAGATATGAACGGGAAACTTCGTAGGAAGTAGTATCTCACCTAATTACACTAAAATCGACGAAAAAAACCATAGGTCACGCTTCATATAAGAAAGTCGTTCGGACTCTGAAAATTCCACATATAGTAAAATGTGAGGTTCGGAGACATAATTTTCATTTTTTCAAAAACTAGGGAAGGTATGAACGGAAAACTTCGTAGGAAGTAGTATCTCACCTAACTCAACCCAAATCGACGATAAAAAGCATAGGTCACGCTTCATATAAGAAAGTCGTTCGGACTCTGAAAATTCCACATATAGTAAAATGTGAGGTTCGGAGACATAATTTTCTTTTTTTCAAAAATTAGGGAAGATATGAACGGAAAACTTCGTAGGAAGTAGTATCTCACCTAACTCAACCCAAATCGACGATAAAAAGCATAGGTCACGCTTCATATAAGAAAGTCGTTCGGACTCTGAAAATTCCACATATAGTAAAATGTGAGGTTCGGAGACATAATTTTCTTATTTTTCAAAAATTAGGGAAGATATGAACGGGAAACTTCGTAGGAAGTAGTATCTCACCTAACTCAACCCAAATCGACGATAAAAAGCATAGGTCACGCTTCATATAAGAAAGTCGTTCGGACTCTGAAAATTCCACATATAGTAAAATGTGAGGTTCGGAGACATAATTTTCTTATTTTTCAAAAATTAGGGAAGATATGAACGGGAAACTTCGTAGGAAGTAGTATCTCACCTAACTCAACCCAAATCGACGATAAAAAGCATAGGTCACGCTTCATATAAGAAAGTCGTTCGGACTCTGAAAATTCCACATATAGTAAAATGTGAGGTTCGGAGACATAATTTTCATTTTTTCAAAAACTAGGGAAGGTATGAACGGAAAACTTCCTAGGAAGTAGTATCTCACCTAAGTCAACCCAAATCGACGATAAAAAGCATAGGTCACGCTTCATATAAGAAAGTCGTTCGGACTCTGGAAATTCCACATATAGTAAAATGTGAGGTTCGGAGACATAATTTTCATTTTTTCAAAAATTAGGGAAGATATGAACGGGAAACTTCGTAGGAAGTAGTATCTCACCTAATTACACTAAAATCGACGAAAAAAACCATAGGTCACGCTTCATATAAGAAAGTCGTTCGGACTCTGAAAATTCCACATATAGTAAAATGTGAGGTTCGGAGACATAATTTTCATTTTTTCAAAAACTAGGGAAGGTATGAACGGAAAACTTCGTAGGAAGTAGTATCTCACCTAACTCAACCCAAATCGACGATAAAAACCATAGGTCACGCTTCATATAAGAAAGTCGTTCGGACTCTGAAAATTCCACATATAGTAAAATGTGAGGTTCGGAGACATAATTTTCTTTTTTTCAAAAATTAGGGAAGATATGAACGGAAAACTTCGTAGGAAGTAGTATCTCACCTAACTCAACCCAAATCGACGATAAAAAGCATAGGTCACGCTTCATATAAGAAAGTCGTTCGGACTCTGAAAATTCCACATATAGTAAAATGTGAGGTTCGGAGACATAATTTTCTTATTTTTCAAAAATTAGGGAAGATATGAACGGGAAACTTCGTAGGAAGTAGTATCTCACCTAACTCAACCCAAATCGACGATAAAAAGCATAGGTCACGCTTCATATAAGAAAGTCGTTCGGACTCTGAAAATTCCACATATAGTAAAATGTGAGGTTCGGAGACATAATTTTCATTTTTTCAAAAATTAGGGAAGATATGAACGGGAAACTTCGTAGGAAGTAGTATCTCACCTAATTACACTAAAATCGACGAAAAAAACCATAGGTCACGCTTCATATAAGAAAGTCGTTCGGACTCTGAAAATTCCACATATAGTAAAATGTGAGGTTCGGAGACATAATTTTCATTTTTTCAAAAACTAGGGAAGGTATGAACGGAAAACTTCGTAGGAAGTAGTATCTCACCTAACTCAACCCAAATCGACGATAAAAAGCATAGGTCACGCTTCATATAAGAAAGTCGTTCGGACTCTGAAAATTCCACATATAGTAAAATGTGAGGTTCGGAGACATAATTTTCTTTTTTTCAAAAATTAGGGAAGATATGAACGGAAAACTTCGTAGGAAGTAGTATCTCACCTAACTCAACCCAAATCGACGATAAAAAGCATAGGTCACGCTTCATATAAGAAAGTCGTTCGGACTCTGAAAATTCCACATATAGTAAAATGTGAGGTTCGGAGACATAATTTTCTTATTTTTCAAAAATTAGGGAAGATATGAACGGGAAACTTCGTAGGAAGTAGTATCTCACCTAACTCAACCCAAATCGACGATAAAAAGCATAGGTCACGCTTCATATAAGAAAGTCGTTCGGACTCTGAAAATTCCACATATAGTAAAATGTGAGGTTCGGAGACATAATTTTCATTTTTTCAAAAATTAGGGAAGATATGAACGGGAAACTTCGTAGGAAGTAGTATCTCACCTAATTACACTAAAATCGACGAAAAAAACCATAGGTCACGCTTCATATAAGAAAGTCGTTCGGACTCTGAAAATTCCACATATAGTAAAATGTGAGGTTCGGAGACATAATTTTCATTTTTTCAAAAACTAGGGAAGATATGAACGGAAAACATCGTAGGAAGTAGTATCTCACCTAACTCAACCCAAATCGACGATAAAAAGCATAGGTCACGCTTCATATAAGAAAGTCGTTCGGACTGAAAATTCCACATATAGTAAAATGTGAGGTTCGGAGACATAATTTTCTTTTTTTCAAAAATTTGGGAAGATATGAACGGAAAACTTCGTAGGAAGTAGTATCTCACCTAAGTCAACCCAAATCGACGATAAAAAGCATAGGTCACGCTTCATATAAGAAAGTCGTTCGGACTCTGAAAATTCCACATATAGTAAAATGTGAGGTTCGGAGACATAATTTTCATTTTTTCAAAAATTAGGGAAGGTATGAACGGGAAACTTCGTAGGAAGTTGTATCTCACCTAATTACACCCAAATCGACGATAAAAACCATAGGTCACGCTTCATATAAGAAAGTCGTTCGGACTCTGAAAATTCCACATATAGTAAAATGTGAGGTTCGGAGACATAATTTTCATTTTTTCAAAAACTAGGGAAGGTATGAACGGAAAACTTCGTAGGAAGTAGTATCTCACCTAATTCAACCCAAATCGACGATAAAAACCATAGGTCACGCTTCATATAAGAAAGTCGTTCGGACTCTGAAAATTCCACATATAGTAAAATGTGATTTTCTTATTTTTCAAAAACTAGGGAAGGTATGAACGGAAGACTTCGTAGGAAGTAGTATCTCACCTAACTCAACCCAAATCGACGATAAAAAGCATAGGTCACGCTTCATATAAGAAAGTCGTTCGGACTCTGAAAATTCCACATATAGTAAAATGTGAGGTTCGGAGACATAATTTTCTTTTTTTCAAAAATTAGGGAAGATATGAACGGAAAACTTCGTAGGAAGTAGTATCTCACCTAACTCAACCCAAATCGACGATAAAAAGCATAGGTCACGCTTCATATAAGAAAGTCGTTCGGACTCTGAAAATTCCACATATAGTAAAATGTGAGGTTCGGAGACATAATTTTCATTTTTTCAAAAATTAGGGAAGGTATGAACGGGAAACTTCGTAGGAAGTTGTATCTCACCTAATTACACCCAAATCGACGATAAAAACCATAGGTCACGCTTCATATAAGAAAGTCGTTCGGACTCTGAAAATTCCACATATAGTAAAATGTGAGGTTCGGAGACATAATTTTCATTTTTTCAAAAATTAGGGAAGGTATGAACGGGAAACTTCGTAGGAAGTTGTATCTCACCTAATTACACCCAAATCGACGATAAAAACCATAGGTCACGCTTCATATAAGAAAGTCGTTCGGACTCTGAAAATTCCACATATAGTAAAATGTGAGGTTCGGAGACATAATTTTCATTTTTTCAAAAACTAGGGAAGGTATGAACGGAAAACTTCCTAGGAAGTAGTATCTCACCTAAGTCAACCCAAATCGACGATAAAAAGCATAGGTCACGCTTCATATAAGAAAGTCGTTCGGACTCTGAAAATTCCACATATAGTAAAATGTGAGGTTCGGAGACATAATTTTCATTTTTTCAAAAATTAGGGAAGGTATGAACGGGAAACTTCGTAGGAAGTTGTATCTCACCTAATTACACCCAAATCGACGATAAAAACCATAGGTCACGCTTCATATAAGAAAGTCGTTCGGACTCTGAAAATTCCACATATAGTAAAATGTGAGGTTCGGAGACATAATTTTCATTTTTTCAAAAACTAGGGAAGGTATGAACGGAAAACTTCGTAGGAAGTAGTATCTCACCTAATTCAACCCAAATCGACGATAAAAACCATAGGTCACGCTTCATATAAGAAAGTCGTTCGGACTCTGAAAATTCCACATATAGTAGAATGTGATTTTCTTATTTTTCAAAAACTAGGGAAGGTATGAACGGAAAACTTCGTAGGAAGTAGTATCTCACCTAACTCAACCCAAATCGACGATAAAAAGCATAGGTCACACTTCATATAAGAAAGTCGTTCGGACTCTGAAAATTCCACATATAGTAAAATGTGAGGTTCGGAGACATAATTTTCTTTTTTTCAAAAATTAGGGAAGATATGAACGGAAAACTTCGTAGGAAGTAGTATCTCACCTAACTCAACCCAAATCGACGATAAAAAGCATAGGTCACGCTTCATATAAGAAAGTCGTTCGGACTCTGAAAATTCCACATATAGTAAAATGTGAGGTTCGGAGACATAATTTTCATTTTTTCAAAAATTAGGGAAGGTATGAACGGGAAACTTCGTAGGAAGTTGTATCTCACCTAATTACACCCAAATCGACGATAAAAACCATAGGTCACGCTTCATATAAGAAAGTCGTTCGGACTCTGAAAATTCCACATATAGTAAAATGTGAGGTTCGGAGACATAATTTTCATTTTTTCAAAAACTAGGGAAGGTATGAACGGAAAACTTCCTAGGAAGTAGTATCTCACCTAAGTCAACCCAAATCGACGATAAAAAGCATAGGTCACGCTTCATATAAGAAAGTCGTTCGGACTCTGAAAATTCCACATATAGTAAAATGTGAGGTTCGGAGACATAATTTTCATTTTTTCAAAAATTAGGGAAGGTATGAACGGGAAACTTCGTAGGAAGTTGTATCTCACCTAATTACACCCAAATCGACGATAAAAACCATAGGTCACGCTTCATATAAGAAAGTCGTTCGGACTCTGAAAATTCCACATATAGTAAAATGTGAGGTTCGGAGACATAATTTTCATTTTTTCAAAAACTAGGGAAGGTATGAACGGAAAACTTCGTAGGAAGTAGCATCTCACCTAATTCAACCCAAATCGACGATAAAAACCATAGGTCACGCTTCATATAAGAAAGTCGTTCGGACTCTGAAAATTCCACATATAGTAAAATGTGATTTTCTTATTTTTCAAAAACTAGGGAAGGTATGAACGGAAAACTTCGTAGGAAGTAGTATCTCACCTAACTCAACCCAAATCGACGATAAAAAGCATAGGTCACGCTTCATATAAGAAAGTCGTTCGGACTCTGAAAATTCCACATATAGTAAAATGTGAGGTTCGGAGACATAATTTTCTTTTTTTCAAAAATTAGGGAAGATATGAACGGAAAACTTCGTAGGAAGTAGTATCTCACCTAACTCAACCCAAATCGACGATAAAAAGCATAGGTCACGCTTCATATAAGAAAGTCGTTCGGACTCTGAAAATTCCACATATAGTAAAATGTGAGGTTCGGAGACATAATTTTCATTTTTTCAAAAATTAGGGAAGGTATGAACGGGAAACTTCGTAGGAAGTTGTATCTCACCTAATTACACCCAAATCGACGATAAAAACCATAGGTCACGCTTCATATAAGAAAGTCGTTCGGACTCTGAAAATTCCACATATAGTAAAATGTGAGGTTCGGATACATAATTTTCATTTTTTCAAAAACTAGGGAAGGTATGAACGGAAAACTTCCTAGGAAGTAGTATCTCACCTAAGTCAACCCAAATCGACGATAAAAAGCATAGGTCACGCTTCATATAAGAAAGTCGTTCGGACTCTGAAAATTCCACATATAGTAAAATGTGAGGTTCGGAGACATAATTTTCATTTTTTCAAAAATTAGGGAAGATATGAACGGGAAACTTCGTAGGAAGTAGTATCTCACCTAATTACACTAAAATCGACGAAAAAAACCATAGGTCACGCTTCATATAAGAAAGTCGTTCGGACTCTGAAAATTCCACATATAGTAAAATGTGAGGTTCGGAGACATAATTTTCATTTTTTCAAAAACTAGGGAAGATATGAACGGAAAACTTCGTAGGAAGTAGTATCTCACCTAACTCAACCCAAATCGACGATAAAAAGCATAGGTCACGCTTCATATAAGAAAGTCGTTCGGACTCTGAAAATTCCACATATAGTAAAATGTGAGGTTCGGAGACATAATTTTCTTTTTTTCAAAAATTTGGGAAGATATGAACGGAAAACTTCGTAGGAAGTAGTATCTCACCTAACTCAACCCAAATCGACGATAAAAAGCATAGGTCACGCTTCATATAAGAAAGTCGTTCGGACTCTGAAAATTCCACATATAGTAAAATGTGAGGTTCGGAGACATAATTTTCTTATTTTTCAAAAATTAGGGAAGATATGAACGGGAAACTTCGTAGGAAGTAGTATCTCACCTAACTCAACCCAAATCGACGATAAAAAGCATAGGTCACGCTTCATATAAGAAAGTCGTTCGGACTCTGAAAATTCCACATATAGTAAAATGTGAGGTTCGGAGACATAATTTTCATTTTTTCAAAAATTAGGGAAGATATGAACGGGAAACTTCGTAGGAAGTAGTATCTCACCTAATTACACTAAAATCGACGAAAAAAACCATAGGTCACGCTTCATATAAGAAAGTCGTTCGGACTCTGAAAATTCCACATATAGTAAAATGTGAGGTTCGGAGACATAATTTTCATTTTTTCAAAAACTAGGGAAGATATGAACGGAAAACTTCGTAGGAAGTAGTATCTCACCTAACTCAACCCAAATCGACGATAAAAAGCATAGGTCACGCTTCATATAAGAAAGTCGTTCGGACTCTGAAAATTCCACATATAGTAAAATGTGAGGTTCGGAGACATAATTTTCTTTTTTTCAAAAATTTGGGAAGATATGAACGGAAAACTTCGTAGGAAGTAGTATCTCACCTAACTCAACCCAAATCGACGATAAAAAGCATAGGTCACGCTTCATATAAGAAAGTCGTTCGGACTCTGAAAATTCCACATATAGTAAAATGTGAGGTTCGGAGACATAATTTTCATTTTTTCAAAAATTAGGGAAGGTATGAACGGGAAACTTCGTAGGAAGTTGTATCTCACCTAATTACACCCAAATCGACGATAAAAACCATAGGTCACGCTTCATATAAGAAAATCGTTCGGACTCTGAAAATTCCACATATAGTAAAATGTGAGGTTCGGAGACATAATTTTCATTTTTTCAAAAACTAGGGAAGATATGAACGGAAAACTTCGTAGGAAGTAGTATCTCACCTAAGTCAACCCAAATCGACGATAAAAAGCATAGGTCACGCTTCATATAAGAAAGTCGTTCGGACTCTGAAAATTCCACATATAGTAAAATATGAGGTTCGGAGACATAATTTTCATTTTTTCAAAAATTAGGGAAGGTATGAACGGGAAACTTCGTAGGAAGTTGTATCTCACCTAATTACACCCAAATCGACGATAAAAACCATAGGTCACGCTTCATATAAGAAAGTCGTTCGGACTCTGAAAATTCCACATATAGTAAAATGTGAGGTTCGGAGACATAATTTTCATTTCTTCAAAAACTAGGGAAGGTATGAACGGAAAACTTCCTAGGAAGTAGTATCTCACCTAAGTCAACCCAAATCGACGATAAAAAGCATAGGTCACGCTTCATATAAGAAAGTCGTTCGGACTCTGGAAATTCCACATATAGTAAAATGTGAGGTTCGGAGACATAATTTTCATTTTTTCAAAAATTAGGGAAGATATGAACGGGAAACTTCGTAGGAAGTAGTATCTCACCTAATTACACTAAAATCGACGAAAAAAACCATAGGTCACGCTTCATATAAGAAAGTCGTTCGGACTCTGAAAATTCCACATATAGTAAAATGTGAGGTTCGGAGACATAATTTTCATTTTTTCAAAAACTAGGGAAGGTATGAACGGAAAACTTCGTAGGAAGTAGTATCTCACCTAACTCAACCCAAATCGACGATAAAAAGCATAGGTCACACTTCATATAAGAAAGTCGTTCGGACTCTGAAAATTCCACATATAGTAAAATGTGAGGTTCGGAGACATAATTTTCTTTTTTTCAAAAATTAGGGAAGATATGAACGGAAAACTTCGTAGGAAGTAGTATCTCACCTAACTCAACCCAAATCGACGATAAAAAGCATAGGTCACGCTTCATATAAGAAAGTCGTTCGGACTCTGAAAATTCCACATATAGTAAAATGTGAGGTTCGGAGACATAATTTTCTTATTTTTCAAAAATTAGGGAAGATATGAACGGGAAACTTCGTAGGAAGTAGTATCTCACCCAACTCAACCCAAATCGACGATAAAAAGCATAGGTCACGCTTCATATAAGAAAGTCGTTCGGACTCTGGAAATTCCACATATAGTAAAATGTGAGGTTCGGAGACATAATTTTCATTTTTTCAAAAATTAGGGAAGATATGAACGGGAAACTTCGTAGGAAGTAGTATCTCACCTAATTACACTAAAATCGACGAAAAAAACCGTAGGTCACGCTTCATATAAGAAAGTCGTTCGGACTCTGAAAATTCCACATATAGTAAAATGTGAGGTTCGGAGACATAATTTTCATTTTTTCAAAAACTAGGGAAGGTATGAACGGAAAACTTCGTAGGAAGTAGTATCTCACCTAACTCAACCCAAATCGACGATAAAAAGCATAGGTCACGCTTCGTATAAGAAAGTCGTTCGGACTCTGAAAATTCCACATATAGTAAAATGTCAGGTTCGGAGACATAATTTTCATTTTTTCAAAAACTAGGGAAGGTATGAACGGAAAACTTCCTAGGAAGTAGTATCTCACCTAAGTCAACCCAAATCGACGATAAAAAGCATAGGTCACGCTTCATATAAGAAAGTCGTTCGGACTCTGAAAATTCCACATATAGTAAAATGTGAGGTTCGGAGACATAATTTTCTTTTTTTCAAAAATTTGGGAAGATATGAACGGAAAACTTCGTAGGAAGTAGTATCTCACCTAACTCAACCCAAATCGACGATAAAAAGCATAGGTCACGCTTCATATAAGAAAGTCGTTCGGACTCTGAAAATTCCACATATAGTAAAATGTGAGGTTCGGAGACATAATTTTCATTTTTTCAAAAATTAGGGAAGGTATGAACGGGAAACTTCGTAGGAAGTTGTATCTCACCTAATTACACCCAAATCGACGATAAAAACCATAGGTCACGCTTCATATAAGAAAGTCGTTCGGACTCTGAAAATTCCACATATAGTAAAATGTGAGGTTCGGAGACATAATTTTCATTTTTTCAAAAACTAGGGAAGGTATGAACGGAAAACTTCCTAGGAAGTAGTATCTCACCTAAGTCAACCCAAATCGACGATAAAAAGCATAGGTCACGCTTCATATAAGAAAGTCGTTCGGACTCTGAAAATTCCACATATAGTAAAATATGAGGTTCGGAGACATAATTTTCATTTTTTCAAAAACTAGGGAAGGTATGAACGGGAAACTTCGTAGGAAGTTGTATCTCACCTAATTACACCCAAATCGACGATAAAAACCATAGGTCACGCTTCATATAAGAAAGTCGTTCGGACTCTGAAAATTCCACATATAGTAAAATGTGAGGTTCGGAGACATAATTTTCATTTTTTCAAAAACTAGGGAAGGTATGAACGGAAAACTTCCTACGAAGTAGTATCTCACCTAAGTCAACCCAAATCGACGATAAAAAGCATAGGTCACGCTTCATATAAGAAAGTCGTTCGGACTCTGGAAATTCCACATATAGTAAAATGTGAGGTTCGGAGACATAATTTTCATTTTTTCAAAAATTAGGGAAGATATGAACGGGAAACTTCGTAGGAAGTAGTATCTCACCTAATTACACTAAAATCGACGAAAAAAACAATAGGTCACGCTTCATATAAGAAAGTCGTTCGGACTCTGAAAATTCCACATATAGTAAAATGTGAGGTTCGGAGACATAATTTTCATTTTTTCAAAAACTAGGGAAGATATGAACGGAAAACATCGTAGGAAGTAGTATCTCACCTAACTCAACCCAAATCGACGATAAAAAGCATAGGTCACGCTTCATATAAGAAAGTCGTTCGGACTCTGAAAATTCCACATATAGTAAAATGTGAGGTTCGGAGACATAATTTTCTTTTTTTCAAAAATTTGGGAAGATATGAACGGAAAACTTCGTAGGAAGTAGTATCTCACCTAACTCAACCCAAATCGACGATAAAAAGCATAGGTCACGCTTCATATAAGAAAGTCGTTCGGACTCTGAAAATTCCACATATAGTAAAATGTGAGGTTCGGAGACATAATTTTCTTATTTTTCAAAAATTAGGGAAGATATGAACGGGAAACTTCGTAGGAAGTAGTATCTCACCTAACTCAACCCAAATCGACGATAAAAAGCATAGGTCACGCTTCATATAAGAAAGTCGTTCGGACTCTGAAAATTCCACATATAGTAAAATGTGAGGTTCGGAGACATAATTTTCATTTTTTCAAAAATTAGGGAAGATATGAACGGGAAACTTCGTAGGAAGTAGTATCTCACCTAATTACACTAAAATCGACGAAAAAAACCATAGGTCACGCTTCATATAAGAAAGTCGTTCGGACTCTGAAAATTCCACATATAGTAAAATGTGAGGTTCGGAGACATAATTTTCATTTTTTCAAAAATTAGGGAAGATATGAACGGGAAACATCGTAGGAAGTAGTATCTCACCTAACTCAACCCAAATCGACGATAAAAAGCATAGGTCACGCTTCATATAAGAAAGTCGTTCGGACTCTGAAAATTCCACATATAGTAAAATGTGAGGTTCGGAGACATAATTTTCTTTTTTTCAAAAATTTGGGAAGATATGAACGGAAAACTTCGTAGGAAGTAGTATCTCACCTAACTCAACCCAAATCGACGATAAAAAGCATAGGTCACGCTTCATATAAGAAAGTCGTTCGGACTCTGAAAATTCCACATATAGTAAAATGTGAGGTTCGGAGACATAATTTTCATTTTTTCAAAAATTAGGGAAGGTATGAACGGGAAACTTCGTAGGAAGTTGTATCTCACCTAATTACACCCAAATCGACGATAAAAACCATAGGTCACGCTTCATATAAGAAAATCGTTCGGACTCTGAAAATTCCACATATAGTAAAATGTGAGGTTCGGAGACATAATTTTCTTTTTTTCAAAAATTTGGGAAGATATGAACGGAAAACTTCGTAGGAAGTAGTATCTCACCTAACTCAACCCAAATCGACGATAAAAAGCATAGGTCACGCTTCATATAAGAAAGTCGTTCGGACTCTGAAAATTCCACATATAGTAAAATGTGAGGTTCGGAGACATAATTTTCATTTTTTCAAAAATTAGGGAAGGTATGAACGGGAAACTTCGTAGGAAGTTGTATCTCACCTAATTACACCCAAATCGACGATAAAAACCATAGGTCACGCTTCATATAAGAAAGTCGTTCGGACTCTGAAAATTCCACATATAGTAAAATGTGAGGTTCGGAGACATAATTTTCATTTTTTCAAAAACTAGGGAAGATATGAACGGAAAACATCGTAGGAAGTAGTATCTCACCTAACTCAACCCAAATCGACGATAAAAAGCATAGGTCACGCTTCATATAAGAAAGTCGTTCGGACTCTGAAAATTCCACATATAGTAAAATGTGAGGTTCGGAGACATAATTTTCTTTTTTTCAAAAATTTGGGAAGGTATGAACGGAAAACTTCGTAGGAAGTAGTATCTCACCTAACTCAACCCAAATCGACGATAAAAAGCATAGGTCACGCTTCGTATAAGAAAGTCGTTCGGACTCTGAAAATTCCACATATAGTAAAATGTCAGGTTCGGAGACATAATTTTCATTTTTTCAAAAACTAGGGAAGGTATGAACGGAAAACTTCCTAGGAAGTAGTATCTCACCTAAGTCAACCCAAATCGACGATAAAAAGCATAGGTCACGCTTCATATAAGAAAGTCGTTCGGACTCTGAAAATTCCACATATAGTAAAATGTGAGGTTCGGAGACATAATTTTCTTTTTTTCAAAAATTTGGGAAGATATGAACGGAAAACTTCGTAGGAAGTAGTATCTCACCTAACTCAACCCAAATCGACGATAAAAAGCATAGGTCACGCTTCATATAAGAAAGTCGTTCGGACTCTGAAAATTCCACATATAGTAAAATGTGAGGTTCGGAGACATAATTTTCATTTTTTCAAAAATTAGGGAAGGTATGAACGGGAAACTTCGTAGGAAGTTGTATCTCACCTAATTACACCCAAATCGACGATAAAAACCATAGGTCACGCTTCATATAAGAAAGTCGTTCGGACTCTGAAAATTCCACATATAGTAAAATGTGAGGTTCGGAGACATAATTTTCATTTTTTCAAAAACTAGGGAAGGTATGAACGGAAAACTTCCTAGGAAGTAGTATCTCACCTAAGTCAACCCAAATCGACGATAAAAAGCATAGGTCACGCTTCATATAAGAAAGTCGTTCGGACTCTGAAAATTCCACATATAGTAAAATATGAGGTTCGGAGACATAATTTTCATTTTTTCAAAAATTAGGGAAGGTATGAACGGGAAACTTCGTAGGAAGTTGTATCTCACCTAATTACACCCAAATCGACGATAAAAACCATAGGTCACGCTTCATATAAGAAAGTCGTTCGGACTCTGAAAATTCCACATATAGTAAAATGTGAGGTTCGGAGACATAATTTTCATTTTTTCAAAAACTAGGGAAGGTATGAACGGAAAACTTCCTAGGAAGTAGTATCTCACCTAAGTCAACCCAAATCGACGATAAAAAGCATAGGTCACGCTTCATATAAGAAAGTCGTTCGGACTCTGGAAATTCCACATATAGTAAAATGTGAGGTTCGGAGACATAATTTTCATTTTTTCAAAAATTAGGGAAGATATGAACGGGAAACTTCGTAGGAAGTAGTATCTCACCTAATTACACTAAAATCGACGAAAAAAACCATAGGTCACGCTTCATATAAGAAAGTCGTTCGGACTCTGAAAATTCCACATATAGTAAAATGTGAGGTTCGGAGACATAATTTTCATTTTTTCAAAAACTAGGGAAGATATGAACGGAAAACATCGTAGGAAGTAGTATCTCACCTAACTCAACCCAAATCGACGATAAAAAGCATAGGTCACGCTTCATATAAGAAAGTCGTTCGGACTCTGAAAATTCCACATATAGTAAAATGTGAGGTTCGGAGACATAATTTTCTTTTTTTCAAAAATTTGGGAAGATATGAACGGAAAACTTCGTAGGAAGTAGTATCTCACCTAACTCAACCCAAATCGACGATAAAAAGCATAGGTCACGCTTCATATAAGAAAGTCGTTCGGACTCTGAAAATTCCACATATAGTAAAATGTGAGGTTCGGAGACATAATTTTCTTATTTTTCAAAAATTAGGGAAGATATGAACGGGAAACTTCGTAGGAAGTAGTATCTCACCTAACTCAACCCAAATCGACGATAAAAAGCATAGGTCACGCTTCATATAAGAAAGTCGTTCGGACTCTGAAAATTCCACATATAGTAAAATGTGAGGTTCGGAGACATAATTTTCATTTTTTCAAAAATTAGGGAAGATATGAACGGGAAACTTCGTAGGAAGTAGTATCTCACCTAATTACACTAAAATCGACGATAAAAACCATAGGTCACGCTTCATATAAGAAAGTCGTTCGGACTCTGAAAATTCCACATATAGTAAAATGTGATTTTCTTATTTTTCAAAAACTAGGGAAGGTATGAACGGAAGACTTCGTAGGAAGTAGTATCTCACCTAACTCAACCCAAATCGACGATAAAAAGCATAGGTCACGCTTCATATAAGAAAGTCGTTCGGACTCTGAAAATTCCACATATAGTAAAATGTGAGGTTCGGAGACATAATTTTCTTTTTTTCAAAAATTAGGGAAGATATGAACGGAAAACTTCGTAGGAAGTAGTATCTCACCTAACTCAACCCAAATCGACGATAAAAAGCATAGGTCACGCTTCATATAAGAAAGTCGTTCGGACTCTGAAAATTCCACATATAGTAAAATGTGAGGTTCGGAGACATAATTTTCATTTTTTCAAAAATTAGGGAAGGTATGAACGGGAAACTTCGTAGGAAGTTGTATCTCACCTAATTACACCCAAATCGACGATAAAAACCATAGGTCACGCTTCATATAAGAAAGTCGTTCGGACTCTGAAAATTCCACATATAGTAAAATGTGAGGTTCGGAGACATAATTTTCATTTTTTCAAAAATTAGGGAAGGTATGAACGGGAAACTTCGTAGGAAGTTGTATCTCACCTAATTACACCCAAATCGACGATAAAAACCATAGGTCACGCTTCATATAAGAAAGTCGTTCGGACTCTGAAAATTCCACATATAGTAAAATGTGAGGTTCGGAGACATAATTTTCATTTTTTCAAAAACTAGGGAAGGTATGAACGGAAAACTTCCTAGGAAGTAGTATCTCACCTAAGTCAACCCAAATCGACGATAAAAAGCATAGGTCACGCTTCATATAAGAAAGTCGTTCGGACTCTGAAAATTCCACATATAGTAAAATGTGAGGTTCGGAGACATAATTTTCATTTTTTCAAAAACTAGGGAAGGTATGAACGGAAAACTTCGTAGGAAGTAGCATCTCACCTAATTCAACCCAAATCGACGATAAAAACCATAGGTCACGCTTCATATAAGAAAGTCGTTCGGACTCTGAAAATTCCACATATAGTAGAATGTGATTTTCTTATTTTTCAAAAACTAGGGAAGGTATGAACGGAAAACTTCGTAGGAAGTAGTATCTCACCTAATTACACTAAAATCGACGAAAAAAACCGTAGGTCACGCTTCATATAAGAAAGTCGTTCGGACTCTGAAAATTCCACATATAGTAAAATGTGAGGTTCGGAGACATAATTTTCATTTTTTCAAAAACTAGGGAAGGTATGAACGGAAAACTTCGTAGGAAGTAGTATCTCACCTAACTCAACCCAAATCGACGATAAAAAGCATAGGTCACGCTTCGTATAAGAAAGTCGTTCGGACTCTGAAAATTCCACATATAGTAAAATGTCAGGTTCGGAGACATAATTTTCATTTTTTCAAAAACTAGGGAAGGTATGAACGGAAAACTTCCTAGGAAGTAGTATCTCACCTAAGTCAACCCAAATCGACGATAAAAAGCATAGGTCACGCTTCATATAAGAAAGTCGTTCGGACTCTGAAAATTCCACATATAGTAAAATGTGAGGTTCGGAGACATAATTTTCTTTTTTTCAAAAATTTGGGAAGATATGAACGGAAAACTTCGTAGGAAGTAGTATCTCACCTAACTCAACCCAAATCGACGATAAAAAGCATAGGTCACGCTTCATATAAGAAAGTCGTTCGGACTCTGAAAATTCCACATATAGTAAAATGTGAGGTTCGGAGACATAATTTTCATTTTTTCAAAAATTAGGGAAGGTATGAACGGGAAACTTCGTAGGAAGTTGTATCTCACCTAATTACACCCAAATCGACGATAAAAACCATAGGTCACGCTTCATATAAGAAAGTCGTTCGGACTCTGAAAATTCCACATATAGTAAAATGTGAGGTTCGGAGACATAATTTTCATTTTTTCAAAAACTAGGGAAGGTATGAACGGAAAACTTCCTAGGAAGTAGTATCTCACCTAAGTCAACCCAAATCGACGATAAAAAGCATAGGTCACGCTTCATATAAGAAAGTCGTTCGGACTCTGAAAATTCCACATATAGTAAAATATGAGGTTCGGAGACATAATTTTCATTTTTTCAAAAATTAGGGAAGGTATGAACGGGAAACTTCGTAGGAAGTTGTATCTCACCTAATTACACCCAAATCGACGATAAAAACCATAGGTCACGCTTCATATAAGAAAGTCGTTCGGACTCTGAAAATTCCACATATAGTAAAATGTGAGGTTCGGAGACATAATTTTCATTTTTTCAAAAACTAGGGAAGGTATGAACGGAAAACTTCCTAGGAAGTAGTATCTCACCTAAGTCAACCCAAATCGACGATAAAAAGCATAGGTCACGCTTCATATAAGAAAGTCGTTCGGACTCTGGAAATTCCACATATAGTAAAATGTGAGGTTCGGAGACATAATTTTCATTTTTTCAAAAATTAGGGAAGATATGAACGGGAAACTTCGTAGGAAGTAGTATCTCACCTAATTACACTAAAATCGACGAAAAAAACAATAGGTCACGCTTCATATAAGAAAGTCGTTCGGACTCTGAAAATTCCACATATAGTAAAATGTGAGGTTCGGAGACATAATTTTCATTTTTTCAAAAACTAGGGAAGATATGAACGGAAAACATCGTAGGAAGTAGTATCTCACCTAACTCAACCCAAATCGACGATAAAAAGCATAGGTCACGCTTCATATAAGAAAGTCGTTCGGACTCTGAAAATTCCACATATAGTAAAATGTGAGGTTCGGAGACATAATTTTCTTTTTTTCAAAAATTTGGGAAGATATGAACGGAAAACTTCGTAGGAAGTAGTATCTCACCTAACTCAACCCAAATCGACGATAAAAAGCATAGGTCACGCTTCATATAAGAAAGTCGTTCGGACTCTGAAAATTCCACATATAGTAAAATGTGAGGTTCGGAGACATAATTTTCTTTTTTTTCAAAAATTAGGGAAGATATGAACGGGAAACTTCGTAGGAAGTAGTATCTCACCTAACTCAACCCAAATCGACGATAAAAAGCATAGGTCACGCTTCATATAAGAAAGTCGTTCGGACTCTGAAAATTCCACATATAGTAAAATGTGAGGTTCGGAGACATAATTTTCATTTTTTCAAAAATTAGGGAAGATATGAACGGAAAACTTCGTAGGAAGTAGTATCTCACCTAATTACACTAAAATCGACGAAAAAAAGCATAGGTCACGCTTCATATAAGAAAGTCGTTCGGACTCTGAAAATTCCACATATAGTAAAATGTGAGGTTCGGAGACATAATTTTCATTTTTTCAAAAACTAGGGAAGATATGAACGGAAAACATCGTAGGAAGTAGTATCTCACCTAACTCAACCCAAATCGACGATAAAAAGCATAGGTCACGCTTCATATAAGAAAGTCGTTCGGACTCTGAAAATTCCACATATAGTAAAATGTGAGGTTCGGAGACATAATTTTCTTTTTTTCAAAAATTTGGGAAGATATGAACGGAAAACTTCGTAGGAAGTAGTATCTCACCTAACTCAACCCAAATCGACGATAAAAAGCATAGGTCACGCTTCATATAAGAAAGTCGTTCGGACTCTGAAAATTCCACATATAGTAAAATGTGAGGTTCGGAGACATAATTTTCATTTTTTCAAAAATTAGGGAAGGTATGAACGGGAAACTTCGTAGGAAGTTGTATCTCACCTAATTACACCCAAATCGACGATAAAAACCATAGGTCACGCTTCATATAAGAAAATCGTTCGGACTCTGAAAATTCCACATATAGTAAAATGTGAGGTTCGGAGACATAATTTTCTTTTTTTCAAAAATTTGGGAAGATATGAACGGAAAACTTCGTAGGAAGTAGTATCTCACCTAACTCAACCCAAATCGACGATAAAAAGCATAGGTCACGCTTCATATAAGAAAGTCGTTCGGACTCTGAAAATTCCACATATAGTAAAATGTGAGGTTCGGAGACATAATTTTCATTTTTTCAAAAATTAGGGAAGGTATGAACGGGAAACTTCGTAGGAAGTTGTATCTCACCTAATTACACCCAAATCGACGATAAAAACCATAGGTCACGCTTCATATAAGAAAGTCGTTCGGACTCTGAAAATTCCACATATAGTAAAATGTGAGGTTCGGAGACATAATTTTCATTTTTTCAAAAACTAGGGAAGATATGAACGGAAAACATCGTAGGAAGTAGTATCTCACCTAACTCAACCCAAATCGACGATAAAAACCATAGGTCACGCTTCATATAAGAAAGTCGTTCGGACTCTGAAAATTCCACATATAGTAAAATGTGAGGTTCGGAGACATAATTTTCTTTTTTTCAAAAATTTGGGAAGGTATGAACGGAAAACTTCGTAGGAAGTAGTATCTCACCTAACTCAACCCAAATCGACGATAAAAAGCATAGGTCACGCTTCATATAAGAAAGTCGTTCGGACTCTGAAAATTCCACATATAGTAAAATGTCAGGTTCGGAGACATAATTTTCATTTTTTCAAAAACTAGGGAAGGTATGAACGGAAAACTTCCTAGGAAGTAGTATCTCACCTAAGTCAACCCAAATCGACGATAAAAAGCATAGGTCACGCTTCATATAAGAAAGTCGTTCGGACTCTGAAAATTCCACATATAGTAAAATGTGAGGTTCGGAGACATAATTTTCTTTTTTTCAAAAATTTGGGAAGATATGAACGGAAAACTTCGTAGGAAGTAGTATCTCACCTAACTCAACCCAAATCGACGATAAAAAGCATAGGTCACGCTTCATATAAGAAAGTCGTTCGGACTCTGAAAATTCCACATATAGTAAAATGTGAGGTTCGGAGACATAATTTTCATTTTTTCAAAAACTAGGGAAGGTATGAACGGGAAACTTCGTAGGAAGTTGTATCTCACCTAATTACACCCAAATCGACGATAAAAACCATAGGTCACGCTTCATATAAGAAAGTCGTTCGGACTCTGAAAATTCCACATATAGTAAAATGTGAGGTTCGGAGACATAATTTTCATTTTTTCAAAAACTAGGGAAGGTATGAACGGAAAACTTCCTAGGAAGTAGTATCTCACCTAAGTCAACCCAAATCGACGATAAAAAGCATAGGTCACGCTTCATATAAGAAAGTCGTTCGGACTCTGAAAATTCCACATATAGTAAAATATGAGGTTCGGAGACATAATTTTCATTTTTTCAAAAATTAGGGAAGGTATGAACGGGAAACTTCGTAGGAAGTTGTATCTCACCTAATTACACCCAAATCGACGATAAAAACCATAGGTCACGCTTCATATAAGAAAGTCGTTCGGACTCTGAAAATTCCACATATAGTAAAATGTGAGGTTCGGAGACATAATTTTCATTTTTTCAAAAACTAGGGAAGGTATGAACGGAAAACTTCCTAGGAAGTAGTATCTCACCTAAGTCAACCCAAATCGACGATAAAAAGCATAGGTCACGCTTCATATAAGAAAGTCGTTCGGACTCTGGAAATTCCACATATAGTAAAATGTGAGGTTCGGAGACATAATTTTCATTTTTTCAAAAATTAGGGAAGATATGAACGGGAAACTTCGTAGGAAGTAGTATCTCACCTAATTACACTAAAATCGACGAAAAAAACCATAGGTCACGCTTCATATAAGAAAGTCGTTCGGACTCTGAAAATTCCACATATAGTAAAATGTGAGGTTCGGAGACATAATTTTCATTTTTTCAAAAACTAGGGAAGATATGAACGGAAAACATCGTAGGAAGTAGTATCTCACCTAACTCAACCCAAATCGACGATAAAAAGCATAGGTCACGCTTCATATAAGAAAGTCGTTCGGACTCTGAAAATTCCACATATAGTAAAATGTGAGGTTCGGAGACATAATTTTCTTTTTTTCAAAAATTTGGGAAGATATGAACGGAAAACTTCGTAGGAAGTAGTATCTCACCTAACTCAACCCAAATCGACGATAAAAAGCATAGGTCACGCTTCATATAAGAAAGTCGTTCGGACTCTGAAAATTCCACATATAGTAAAATGTGAGGTTCGGAGACATAATTTTCTTATTTTTCAAAAATTAGGGAAGATATGAACGGGAAACTTCGTAGGAAGTAGTATCTCACCTAACTCAACCCAAATCGACGATAAAAAGCATAGGTCACGCTTCATATAAGAAAGTCGTTCGGACTCTGAAAATTCCACATATAGTAAAATGTGAGGTTCGGAGACATAATTTTCATTTTTTCAAAAATTAGGGAAGATATGAACGGGAAACTTCGTAGGAAGTAGTATCTCACCTAATTACACTAAAATCGACGAAAAAAACCATAGGTCACGCTTCATATAAGAAAGTCGTTCGGACTCTGAAAATTCCACATATAGTAAAATGTGAGGTTCGGAGACATAATTTTCATTTTTTCAAAAACTAGGGAAGATATGAACGGAAAACATCGTAGGAAGTAGTATCTCACCTAACTCAACCCAAATCGACGATAAAAACCATAGGTCACGCTTCATATAAGAAAGTCGTTCGGACTCTGAAAATTCCACATATAGTAAAATGTGAGGTTCGGAGACATAATTTTCTTTTTTTCAAAAATTTGGGAAGATATGAACGGAAAACTTCGTAGGAAGTAGTATCTCACCTAACTCAACCCAAATCGACGATAAAAAGCATAGGTCACGCTTCATATAAGAAAGTCGTTCGGACTCTGAAAATTCCACATATAGTAAAATGTGAGGTTCGGAGACATAATTTTCATTTTTTCAAAAATTAGGGAAGGTATGAACGGGAAACTTCGTAGGAAGTTGTATCTCACCTAATTACACCCAAATCGACGATAAAAACCATAGGTCACGCTTCATATAAGAAAATCGTTCGGACTCTGAAAATTCCACATATAGTAAAATGTGAGGTTCGGAGACATAATTTTCATTTTTTCAAAAACTAGGGAAGGTATGAACGGAAAACTTCCTAGGAAGTAGTATCTCACCTAAGTCAACCCAAATCGACGATAAAAAGCATAGGTCACGCTTCATATAAGAAAGTCGTTCGGACTCTGAAAATTCCACATATAGTAAAATATGAGGTTCGGAGACATAATTTTCATTTTTTCAAAAATTAGGGAAGGTATGAACGGGAAACTTCGTAGGAAGTTGTATCTCACCTAATTACACCCAAATCGACGATAAAAACCATAGGTCACGCTTCATATAAGAAAGTCGTTCGGACTCTGAAAATTCCACATATAGTAAAATGTGAGGTTCGGAGACATAATTTTCATTTCTTCAAAAACTAGGGAAGGTATGAACGGAAAACTTCCTAGGAAGTAGTATCTCACCTAAGTCAACCCAAATCGACGATAAAAAGCATAGGTCACGCTTCATATAAGAAAGTCGTTCGGACTCTGAAAATTCCACATATAGTAAAATGTGAGGTTCGGAGACATAATTTTCATTTTTTCAAAAACTAGGGAAGGTATGAACGGAAAACTTCGTAGGAAGTAGTATCTCACCTAACTCAACCCAAATCGACGATAAAAAGCATAGGTCACGCTTCATATAAGAAAGTCGTTCGGACTCTGAAAATTCCACATATAGTAAAATGTGAGGTTCGGAGACATAATTTTCATTTTTTCAAAAACTAGGGAAGATATGAACGGAAAACTTCGTAGGAAGTAGTATCTCACCTAACTCAACCCAAATCGACGATAAAAAGCATAGGTCACGCTTCATATAAGAAAGTCGTTCGGACTCTGAAAATTCCACATATAGTAAAATGTGAGGTTCGGAGACATAATTTTCATTTTTTCAAAAATTAGGGAAGGTATGAACGGGAAACTTCGTAGGAAGTTGTATCTCACCTAATTACACCCAAATCGACGATAAAAACCATAGGTCACGCTTCATATAAGAAAGTCGTTCGGACTCTGAAAATTCCACATATAGTAAAATGTGAGGTTCGGAGACATAATTTTCTTATTTTTCAAAAACTAGGGAAGGTATGAACGGAAAACTTCGTAGGAAGTAGTATCTCACCTAAGTCAACCCAAATCGACGATAAAAAGCATAGGTCATGCTTCATATAAGAAAGTCGTTCGGACTCTGAAAATTCCACATATAGTAAAATGTGAGGTTCGGAGACATAATTTTCTTTTTTTCAAAAATTTGGGAAGATATGAACGGAAAACTTCGTAGGAAGTAGTATCTCACCTAACTCAACCCAAATCGACGATAAAAAGCATAGGTCACGCTTCATATAAGAAAGTCGTTCGGACTCTGAAAATTCCACATATAGTAAAATGTGAGGTTCGGAGACATAATTTTCATTTTTTCAAAAACTAGGGAAGATATGAACGGAAAACTTCGTAGGAAGTAGTATCTCACCTAACTCAACCCAAATCGACGATAAAAAGCATAGGTCACGCTTCATATAAGAAAGTCGTTCGGACTCTGAAAATTCCACATATAGTAAAATGTGAGGTTCGGAGACATAATTTTCATTTTTTCAAAAATTAGGGAAGGTATGAACGGGAAACTTCGTAGGAAGTTGTATCTCACCTAACTCAACCCAAATCGACGATAAAAAGCATAGGTCACGCTTCATATAAGAAAGTCGTTCGGACTCTGAAAATTCCACATATAGTAAAATGTGAGGTTCGGAGACATAATTTTCTTATTTTTCAAAAATTAGGGAAGATATGAACGGGAAACTTCGTAGGATGTTGTATCTCACCTAACTCAACCCAAATCGACGATAAAAAGCATAGGTCACGCATCATATAAGAAAGTCGTTCGGACTCTGAAAATTCCACATATAGTAAAATGTGAGGTTCGGAGACATAATTTTCATTTTTTCAAAAACTAGGGAAGGTATGAACGGAAAACTTCGTAGGAAGTAGTATCTCACCTAATTCAACCCAAATCGACGATAAAAACCATAGGTCACGCTTCATATAAGAAAGTCGTTCGGACTCTGAAAATTCCACATATAGTAAAATGTGAGGTTCGGAGACATAATTTTCTTATTTTTCAAAAATTAGGGAAGATATGAACGGGAAACTTCGTAGGATGTTGTATCTCACCTAACTCAACCCAAATCGACGATAAAAAGCATAGGTCACGCATCATATAAGAAAGTCGTTCGGACTCTGAAAATTCCACATATAGTAAAATGTGAGGTTCGGAGACATAATTTTCATTTTTTCAAAAACTAGGGAAGGTATGAACGGAAAACTTCGTAGGAAGTAGTATCTCACCTAATTCAACCCAAATCGACGATAAAAACCATAGGTCACGCTTCATATAAGAAAGTCGTTCGGATTCTGAAAATTCCACATATAGTAAAATGTGAGGTTCGGAGACATAATTTTCTTATTTTTCAAAAATTAGGGAAGATATGAACGGGAAACTTCGTAGGATGTTGTATCTCACCTAACTCAACCCAAATCGACGATAAAAAGCATGGGTCACGCTTCATATAAGAAAGTCGTTCGGACTCTGAAAATTCCACATATAGTAAAATGTGAGGTTCGGAGACATAATTTTCTTTTTTTCAAAAACTAGGGAAGGTATGAACGGAAAACTTCCTAGGAAGTAGTATCTCACCTAAGTCAACCCAAATCGACGATAAAAAGCATAGGTCACGCTTCATATAAGAAAGTCGTTCGGACTCTGGAAATTCCACATATAGTAAAATGTGAGGTTCGGAGACATAATTTTCATTTTTTCAAAAATTAGGGAAGATATGAACGGGAAACTTCGTAGGAAGTAGTATCTCACCTAATTACACTAAAATCGACGAAAAAAACCATAGGTCACGCTTCATATAAGAAAGTCGTTCGGACTCTGAAAATTCCACATATAGTAAAATGTGAGGTTCGGAGACATAATTTTCATTTTTTCAAAAACTAGGGAAGGTATGAACGGAAAACTTCCTAGGAAGTAGTATCTCACCTAAGTCAACCCAAATCGACGATAAAAAGCATAGGTCACGCTTCATATAAGAAAGTCGTTCGGACTCTGAAAATTCCACATATAGTAAAATGTGAGGTTCGGAGACATAATTTTCTTTTTTTCAAAAATTTGGGAAGATATGAACGGAAAACTTCGTAGGAAGTAGTATCTCACCTAACTCAACCCAAATCGACGATAAAAAGCATAGGTCACGCTTCATATAAGAAAGTCGTTCGGACTCTGAAAATTCCACATATAGTAAAATGTGAGGTTCGGAGACATAATTTTCATTTTTTCAAAAATTAGGGAAGGTATGAACGGGAAACTTCGTAGGAAGTTGTATCTCACCTAATTACACCCAAATCGACGATAAAAACCATAGATCACGCTTCATATAAGAAAGTCGTTCGGACTCTGAAAATTCCACATATAGTAAAATGTGAGGTTCGGAGACATAATTTTCATTTTTTCAAAAACTAGGGAAGATATGAACGGAAAACTTCGTAGGAAGTTGTATCTCACCTAATTACACCCAAATCGACGATAAAAACCATAGGTCACGCTTCATATAAGAAAGTCGTTCGGACTCTGAAAATTCCACATATAGTAAAATGTGAGGTTCGGAGACATAATTTTCTTATTTTTCAAAAATTAGGGAAGATATGAACGGGAAACTTCGTAGGAAGTAGTATCTCACCCAACTCAACCCAAATCGACGATAAAAAGCATAGGTCACGCTTCATATAAGAAAGTCGTTCGGACTCTGGAAATTCCACATATAGTAAAATGTGAGGTTCGGAGACATAATTTTCATTTTTTCAAAAATTAGGGAAGATATGAACGGGAAACTTCGTAGGAAGTAGTATCTCACCTAATTACACTAAAATCGACGAAAAAAACCGTAGGTCACGCTTCATATAAGAAAGTCGTTCGGACTCTGAAAATTCCACATATAGTAAAATGTGAGGTTCGGAGACATAATTTTCATTTTTTCAAAAACTAGGGAAGGTATGAACGGAAAACTTCGTAGGAAGTAGTATCTCACCTAACTCAACCCAAATCGACGATAAAAAGCATAGGTCACACTTCATATAAGAAAGTCGTTCGGACTCTGAAAATTCCACATATAGTAAAATGTGAGGTTCGGAGACATAATTTTCTTTTTTTCAAAAATTAGGGAAGATATGAACGGAAAACTTCGTAGGAAGTAGTATCTCACCTAACTCAACCCAAATCGACGATAAAAAGCATAGGTCACGCTTCATATAAGAAAGTCGTTCGGACTCTGAAAATTCCACATATAGTAAAATGTGAGGTTCGGAGACATAATTTTCTTATTTTTCAAAAATTAGGGAAGATATGAACGGGAAACTTCGTAGGAAGTAGTATCTCACCCAACTCAACCCAAATCGACGATAAAAAGCATAGGTCACGCTTCATATAAGAAAGTCGTTCGGACTCTGGAAATTCCACATATAGTAAAATGTGAGGTTCGGAGACATAATTTTCATTTTTTCAAAAATTAGGGAAGATATGAACGGGAAACTTCGTAGGAAGTAGTATCTCACCTAATTACACTAAAATCGACGAAAAAAACCGTAGGTCACGCTTCATATAAGAAAGTCGTTCGGACTCTGAAAATTCCACATATAGTAAAATGTGAGGTTCGGAGACATAATTTTCATTTTTTCAAAAACTAGGGAAGGTATGAACGGAAAACTTCGTAGGAAGTAGTATCTCACCTAACTCAACCCAAATCGACGATAAAAAGCATAGGTCACGCTTCGTATAAGAAAGTCGTTCGGACTCTGAAAATTCCACATATAGTAAAATGTCAGGTTCGGAGACATAATTTTCATTTTTTCAAAAACTAGGGAAGGTATGAACGGAAAACTTCCTAGGAAGTAGTATCTCACCTAAGTCAACCCAAATCGACGATAAAAAGCATAGGTCACGCTTCATATAAGAAAGTCGTTCGGACTCTGAAAATTCCACATATAGTAAAATGTGAGGTTCGGAGACATAATTTTCTTTTTTTCAAAAATTTGGGAAGATATGAACGGAAAACTTCGTAGGAAGTAGTATCTCACCTAACTCAACCCAAATCGACGAAAAAAAGCATAGGTCACGCTTCATATAAGAAAGTCGTTCGGACTCTGAAAATTCCACATATAGTAAAATGTGAGGTTCGGAGACATAATTTTCATTTTTTCAAAAATTAGGGAAGGTATGAACGGGAAACTTCGTAGGAAGTTGTATCTCACCTAATTACACCCAAATCGACGATAAAAACCATAGGTCACGCTTCATATAAGAAAGTCGTTCGGACTCTGAAAATTCCACATATAGTAAAATGTGAGGTTCGGAGACATAATTTTCATTTTTTCAAAAACTAGGGAAGGTATGAACGGAAAACTTCCTAGGAAGTAGTATCTCACCTAAGTCAACCCAAATCGACGATAAAAAGCATAGGTCACGCTTCATATAAGAAAGTCGTTCGGACTCTGAAAATTCCACATATAGTAAAATATGAGGTTCGGAGACATAATTTTCATTTTTTCAAAAATTAGGGAAGGTATGAACGGGAAACTTCGTAGGAAGTTGTATCTCACCTAATTACACCCAAATCGACGATAAAAACCATAGGTCACGCTTCATATAAGAAAGTCGTTCGGACTCTGAAAATTCCACATATAGTAAAATGTGAGGTTCGGAGACATAATTTTCATTTTTTCAAAAACTAGGGAAGGTATGAACGGAAAACTTCCTAGGAAGTAGTATCTCACCTAAGTCAACCCAAATCGACGATAAAAAGCATAGGTCACGCTTCATATAAGAAAGTCGTTCGGACTCTGGAAATTCCACATATAGTAAAATGTGAGGTTCGGAGACATAATTTTCATTTTTTCAAAAATTAGGGAAGATATGAACGGGAAACTTCGTAGGAAGTAGTATCTCACCTAATTACACTAAAATCGACGAAAAAAACCATAGGTCACGCTTCATATAAGAAAGTCGTTCGGACTCTGAAAATTCCACATATAGTAAAATGTGAGGTTCGGAGACATAATTTTCATTTTTTCAAAAACTAGGGAAGATATGAACGGAAAACATCGTAGGAAGTAGTATCTCACCTAACTCAACCCAAATCGACGATAAAAAGCATAGGTCACGCTTCATATAAGAAAGTCGTTCGGACTCTGAAAATTCCACATATAGTAAAATGTGAGGTTCGGAGACATAATTTTCTTTTTTTCAAAAATTTGGGAAGATATGAACGGAAAACTTCGTAGGAAGTAGTATCTCACCTAACTCAACCCAAATCGACGATAAAAAGCATAGGTCACGCTTCATATAAGAAAGTCGTTCGGACTCTGAAAATTCCACATATAGTAAAATGTGAGGTTCGGAGACATAATTTTCTTATTTTTCAAAAATTAGGGAAGATATGAACGGGAAACTTCGTAGGAAGTAGTATCTCACCTAACTCAACCCAAATCGACGATAAAAAGCATAGGTCACGCTTCGTATAAGAAAGTCGTTCGGACTCTGAAAATTCCACATATAGTAAAATGTGAGGTTCGGAGACATAATTTTCATTTTTTCAAAAACTAGGGAAGGTATGAACGGAAAACTTCCTAGGAAGTAGTATCTCACCTAAGTCAACCCAAATCGACGATAAAAAGCATAGGTCACGCTTCGTATAAGAAAGTCGTTCGGACTCTGAAAATTCCACATATAGTAAAATGTGAGGTTCGGAGACATAATTTTCATTTTTTCAAAAACTAGGGAAGGTATGAACGGAAAACTTCGTAGGAAGTAGTATCTCACCTAACTCAACCCAAATCGACGATAAAAAGCATAGGTCACGCTTCGTATAAGAAAGTCGTTCGGACTCTGAAAATTCCACATATAGTAAAATGTGAGGTTCGGAGACATAATTTTCATTTTTTCAAAAACTAGGGAAGGTATGAACGGAAAACTTCGTAGGAAGTAGTATCTCACCTAACTCAACCCAAATCGACGATAAAAAGCATAGGTCACGCTTCATATAAGAAAGTCGTTCGGACTCTGAAAATTCCACATATAGTAAAATGTGAGGTTCGGAGACATAATTTTCTTTTTTTCAAAAATTAGGACAGATACGAACGGGAAACTTCGTAGGAAGTAGTATCTCACCTAACTCAACCCAAATCGACGATAAAAACCATAGGTCACGCTTCATATAAGAAAGTCGTTCGGACTCTGAAAATTCCACATATAGTAAAATGTGAGGTTCGGAGACATAATTTTCTTTTTTTCAAAAATTAGGACAGATACGAACGGGAAACTTCGTAGGAAGTAGTATCTCACCTAACTCAACCCAAATCGACGATAAAAAGCATAGGTCACGCTTCATATAAGAAAGTCGTTCGGACTCTGAAAATTCCACATATAGTAAAATGTGAGGTTCGGAGACATAATTTTCATTTTTTCAAAAACTAGGGAAGGTATGAACGGGAAACTTTGTAGGAAGTAGTATCTCACCTAACTCAACCCAAATCGACGATAAAAACCATAGGTCACGCTTCATATAAGAAAGTCGTTCGGACTCTGAAAATTCCACATATAGTAAAATGTGAGGTTCGGAGACAAAATTTTCTTTTTTTCAAAAATTAGGACAGATACGAACGGGAAACTTCGTAGGAAGTAGTATCTCACCTAACTCAACCCAAATCGACGATAAAAACCATAGGTCACGCTTCATATAAGAAAGTCGTTCGGACTCTGAAAATTCCACATATAGTAAAATGTGAGGTTCGGAGACATGATTTCCTTATATTTCAAAAACTACCGAAGGAATGTTCGAAAAACTTCTCAGGAGGTAGTATCGTACCTAT
>NW_025408037.1:100000-107500 GCF_907165205.1 Coccinella septempunctata
AAGGCGGACCTTCCGGTGAATAACGTGTTGAACCGTTTTCCGACTTTAAGCGCGTCCGTTAAGGCGGATAACGTGTTGAATCGTTTTTTTTTGATGATGCGCGAAAAACGATTCAGCACGTTATCCGCCTGAACAGCCGCGTTTGAAAACGAAAAAGATTCAACACGTTATTCACTGAAAGAGCCGCGTTTGAAAACGAAAAAGATTCAACACGTTATTCACTGGAAGAGCCGCGTTTGAAAGTGAAAACGATTCAACACGTTATTCGGCGGAAGGCACGCGTTTATTCATCAGAACGACTCTCAACACGTTGCCCGACGTCGAAGTCTGAACGATGATTCGACGCGTTGTCCGACGTCAAAGTGTAAAAAAACGATTCAACACGTTGTCGGAAGTCGAGGTGTGAAAAAACGATTCAACACGTTGTAGGGCTTCATAGTATGAAAAGATTATTCATCGGGTTATCGCACTTCAGATCGAAGCCCCACGTACATAGATGTAAATACGAGCGGGTAAACGGCGGTAGTAGAATTCGCTCACTTAATACAGGACATGTAAATACGAGCGGGTAAACGGCGGTAGTAGAATTCGCTCACTTAATATAAGCTATGTAAACAGGAGCGGGTAAACGGCGGTAGTAGAATTCCCTCACTTAATATAGGACATGTGAATACGAGCGGGTAAACGGCGGTAGTAGAATTCGCTCACTTAATATAAGCTATGTAAACAGGAGCGGGTAAACGGCGGTAGTAGAGTTCACTCACTTAATACAGGACATGTAAATACGAGCGGGTAAACGGCGGTAGTAGAATTCGCTCACTTAATATAAGCTATGTAAACAGGAGCGGGTAAACGGCGGTAGTAGAATTCCCTCACTTAATATAGGACATGTAAACAGGAGCGGGTAAACGGCGGTAGTAGAGTTCACTCACTTAATATAAGCTATGTAAACAGGAGCGGGTAAACGGCGGTAGTAGAGTTCACTCACTTAATACAGGACATGTAAATACGAGCGGGTAAACGGCGGTAGTAGAATTCGCTCACTTAATATAAGCTATGTAAACAGGAGCGGGTAAACGGCGGTAGTAGAATTCCCTCACTTAATATAGGACATGTAAACAGGAGCGGGTAAACGGCGGTAGTAGAGTTCACTCACTTAATACAGGACATGTAAATACGAGCGGGTAAACGGCGGTAGTAGAATTCGCTCACTTAATATAAGCTATGTAAACAGGAGCGGGTAAACGGCGGTAGTAGAATTCCCTCACTTAATATAGGACATGTAAATACGAGCGGGTAAACGGCGGTAGTAGAATTCGCTCACTTAATATAAGCTATGTAAACAGGAGCGGGTAAACGGCGGTAGTAGAGTTCACTCACTTAATACAGGACATGTAAATACGAGCGGGTAAACGGCGGTAGTAGAATTCGCTCACTTAATATAAGCTATGTAAACAGGAGCGGGTAAACGGCGGTAGTAGAATTCCCTCACTTAATATAGGACATGTAAATACGAGCGGGTAAACGGCGGTAGTAGAATTCACTCTTTTACGGCCGTTTTCGATAAATATTAGACGCAATAGCAAAACAAGGACTATATGCGAGACTGGCATCCCCATATGACGATGACGCGGAAGTCGATATATATGTGATATTATACAAAACCAGCTTATCTTCGTGTTGTTATTTTTTTATGAGCCTTCTTTCATGATCTTCACAGATTGCAATAATTGTTCACATGGAAAGAACACATAATCCCATCGTTTACGGCCATACCACGCTGACAATGCCAGTTCTCGTCAGAACACTGAAGCCAAGCAGCGTCGGGCGCGGTTAGTACTTGGATGGGTGACCGCTTGGGAACACCGCGTGCTGTAAGCTTTTTTTTTTTGCTTTCCGCACTTGGTCAGGTTGAAAATATTACAATTAAAGAGGTTCAGACATTTCTCCATTGAACGTTCACATCATAAAATTATATGAATGTATATAAACATGCAATTTTATGAAGAAATATAATTTTTTTTTTCAAAAACTAGGGAAGGTATGAACGGAAAACTTCGTAGGAAGTAGTATCTCACCTAATTCAACCCAAATCGACGATAAAAACCATAGGTCACGCTTCATATAAGAAAGTCGTTCGGACTCTGAAAATTCCACATATAGTAAAATGTGAGGTTCGGAGACATAATTTTCTTATTTTTCAAAAATTAGGGAAGATATGAACGGGAAACTTCGTAGGATGTTGTATCTCACCTAACTCAACCCAAATCGACGATAAAAAGCATAGGTCACGCATCATATAAGAAAGTCGTTCGGACTCTGAAAATTCCACATATAGTAAAATGTGAGGTTCGGAGACATAATTTTCATTTTTTCAAAAACTAGGGAAGGTATGAACGGAAAACTTCGTAGGAAGTAGTATCTCACCTAATTCAACCCAAATCGACGATAAAAACCATAGGTCACGCTTCATATAAGAAAGTCGTTCGGATTCTGAAAATTCCACATATAGTAAAATGTGAGGTTCGGAGACATAATTTTCTTATTTTTCAAAAATTAGGGAAGATATGAACGGGAAACTTCGTAGGATGTTGTATCTCACCTAACTCAACCCAAATCGACGATAAAAAGCATGGGTCACGCTTCATATAAGAAAGTCGTTCGGACTCTGAAAATTCCACATATAGTAAAATGTGAGGTTCGGAGACATAATTTTCTTTTTTTCAAAAACTAGGGAAGGTATGAACGGAAAACTTCCTAGGAAGTAGTATCTCACCTAAGTCAACCCAAATCGACGATAAAAAGCATAGGTCACGCTTCATATAAGAAAGTCGTTCGGACTCTGGAAATTCCACATATAGTAAAATGTGAGGTTCGGAGACATAATTTTCATTTTTTCAAAAATTAGGGAAGATATGAACGGGAAACTTCGTAGGAAGTAGTATCTCACCTAATTACACTAAAATCGACGAAAAAAACCATAGGTCACGCTTCATATAAGAAAGTCGTTCGGACTCTGAAAATTCCACATATAGTAAAATGTGAGGTTCGGAGACATAATTTTCATTTTTTCAAAAACTAGGGAAGGTATGAACGGAAAACTTCCTAGGAAGTAGTATCTCACCTAAGTCAACCCAAATCGACGATAAAAAGCATAGGTCACGCTTCATATAAGAAAGTCGTTCGGACTCTGAAAATTCCACATATAGTAAAATGTGAGGTTCGGAGACATAATTTTCTTTTTTTCAAAAATTTGGGAAGATATGAACGGAAAACTTCGTAGGAAGTAGTATCTCACCTAACTCAACCCAAATCGACGATAAAAAGCATAGGTCACGCTTCATATAAGAAAGTCGTTCGGACTCTGAAAATTCCACATATAGTAAAATGTGAGGTTCGGAGACATAATTTTCATTTTTTCAAAAATTAGGGAAGGTATGAACGGGAAACTTCGTAGGAAGTTGTATCTCACCTAATTACACCCAAATCGACGATAAAAACCATAGATCACGCTTCATATAAGAAAGTCGTTCGGACTCTGAAAATTCCACATATAGTAAAATGTGAGGTTCGGAGACATAATTTTCATTTTTTCAAAAACTAGGGAAGATATGAACGGAAAACTTCGTAGGAAGTTGTATCTCACCTAATTACACCCAAATCGACGATAAAAACCATAGGTCACGCTTCATATAAGAAAGTCGTTCGGACTCTGAAAATTCCACATATAGTAAAATGTGAGGTTCGGAGACATAATTTTCTTATTTTTCAAAAATTAGGGAAGATATGAACGGGAAACTTCGTAGGAAGTAGTATCTCACCCAACTCAACCCAAATCGACGATAAAAAGCATAGGTCACGCTTCATATAAGAAAGTCGTTCGGACTCTGGAAATTCCACATATAGTAAAATGTGAGGTTCGGAGACATAATTTTCATTTTTTCAAAAATTAGGGAAGATATGAACGGGAAACTTCGTAGGAAGTAGTATCTCACCTAATTACACTAAAATCGACGAAAAAAACCGTAGGTCACGCTTCATATAAGAAAGTCGTTCGGACTCTGAAAATTCCACATATAGTAAAATGTGAGGTTCGGAGACATAATTTTCATTTTTTCAAAAACTAGGGAAGGTATGAACGGAAAACTTCGTAGGAAGTAGTATCTCACCTAACTCAACCCAAATCGACGATAAAAAGCATAGGTCACACTTCATATAAGAAAGTCGTTCGGACTCTGAAAATTCCACATATAGTAAAATGTGAGGTTCGGAGACATAATTTTCTTTTTTTCAAAAATTAGGGAAGATATGAACGGAAAACTTCGTAGGAAGTAGTATCTCACCTAACTCAACCCAAATCGACGATAAAAAGCATAGGTCACGCTTCATATAAGAAAGTCGTTCGGACTCTGAAAATTCCACATATAGTAAAATGTGAGGTTCGGAGACATAATTTTCTTATTTTTCAAAAATTAGGGAAGATATGAACGGGAAACTTCGTAGGAAGTAGTATCTCACCCAACTCAACCCAAATCGACGATAAAAAGCATAGGTCACGCTTCATATAAGAAAGTCGTTCGGACTCTGGAAATTCCACATATAGTAAAATGTGAGGTTCGGAGACATAATTTTCATTTTTTCAAAAATTAGGGAAGATATGAACGGGAAACTTCGTAGGAAGTAGTATCTCACCTAATTACACTAAAATCGACGAAAAAAACCGTAGGTCACGCTTCATATAAGAAAGTCGTTCGGACTCTGAAAATTCCACATATAGTAAAATGTGAGGTTCGGAGACATAATTTTCATTTTTTCAAAAATTAGGGAAGGTATGAACGGAAAACTTCGTAGGAAGTAGTATCTCACCTAACTCAACCCAAATCGACGATAAAAAGCATAGGTCACGCTTCGTATAAGAAAGTCGTTCGGACTCTGAAAATTCCACATATAGTAAAATGTGAGGTTCGGAGACATAATTTTCATTTTTTCAAAAACTAGGGAAGGTATGAACGGAAAACTTCCTAGGAAGTAGTATCTCACCTAAGTCAACCCAAATCGACGATAAAAAGCATAGGTCACGCTTCATATAAGAAAGTCGTTCGGACTCTGAAAATTCCACATATAGTAAAATGTGAGGTTCGGAGACATAATTTTCTTTTTTTCAAAAATTTGGGAAGATATGAACGGAAAACTTCGTAGGAAGTAGTATCTCACCTAACTCAACCCAAATCGACGATAAAAAGCATAGGTCACGCTTCATATAAGAAAGTCGTTCGGACTCTGAAAATTCCACATATAGTAAAATGTGAGGTTCGGAGACATAATTTTCATTTTTTCAAAAATTAGGGAAGGTATGAACGGGAAACTTCGTAGGAAGTTGTATCTCACCTAATTACACCCAAATCGACGATAAAAACCATAGGTCACGCTTCATATAAGAAAGTCGTTCGGACTCTGAAAATTCCACATATAGTAAAATGTGAGGTTCGGAGACATAATTTTCATTTTTTCAAAAACTAGGGAAGGTATGAACGGAAAACTTCCTAGGAAGTAGTATCTCACCTAAGTCAACCCAAATCGACGATAAAAAGCATAGGTCACGCTTCATATAAGAAAGTCGTTCGGACTCTGAAAATTCCACATATAGTAAAATATGAGGTTCGGAGACATAATTTTCATTTTTTCAAAAATTAGGGAAGGTATGAACGGGAAACTTCGTAGGAAGTTGTATCTCACCTAATTACACCCAAATCGACGATAAAAACCATAGGTCACGCTTCATATAAGAAAGTCGTTCGGACTCTGAAAATTCCACATATAGTAAAATGTGAGGTTCGGAGACATAATTTTCATTTTTTCAAAAACTAGGGAAGGTATGAACGGAAAACTTCCTAGGAAGTAGTATCTCACCTAAGTCAACCCAAATCGACGATAAAAAGCATAGGTCACGCTTCATATAAGAAAGTCGTTCGGACTCTGGAAATTCCACATATAGTAAAATGTGAGGTTCGGAGACATAATTTTCATTTTTTCAAAAATTAGGGAAGATATGAACGGGAAACTTCGTAGGAAGTAGTATCTCACCTAATTACACTAAAATCGACGAAAAAAACCATAGGTCACGCTTCATATAAGAAAGTCGTTCGGACTCTGAAAATTCCACATATAGTAAAATGTGAGGTTCGGAGACATAATTTTCATTTTTTCAAAAACTAGGGAAGATATGAACGGAAAACATCGTAGGAAGTAGTATCTCACCTAACTCAACCCAAATCGACGATAAAAAGCATAGGTCACGCTTCATATAAGAAAGTCGTTCGGACTCTGAAAATTCCACATATAGTAAAATGTGAGGTTCGGAGACATAATTTTCTTTTTTTCAAAAATTTGGGAAGATATGAACGGAAAACTTCGTAGGAAGTAGTATCTCACCTAACTCAACCCAAATCGACGATAAAAAGCATAGGTCACGCTTCATATAAGAAAGTCGTTCGGACTCTGAAAATTCCACATATAGTAAAATGTGAGGTTCGGAGACATAATTTTCTTATTTTTCAAAAATTAGGGAAGATATGAACGGGAAACTTCGTAGGAAGTAGTATCTCACCTAACTCAACCCAAATCGACGATAAAAAGCATAGGTCACGCTTCGTATAAGAAAGTCGTTCGGACTCTGAAAATTCCACATATAGTAAAATGTGAGGTTCGGAGACATAATTTTCATTTTTTCAAAAACTAGGGAAGGTATGAACGGAAAACTTCCTAGGAAGTAGTATCTCACCTAAGTCAACCCAAATCGACGATAAAAAGCATAGGTCACGCTTCGTATAAGAAAGTCGTTCGGACTCTGAAAATTCCACATATAGTAAAATGTGAGGTTCGGAGACATAATTTTCATTTTTTCAAAAACTAGGGAAGGTATGAACGGAAAACTTCGTAGGAAGTAGTATCTCACCTAACTCAACCCAAATCGACGATAAAAAGCATAGGTCACGCTTCGTATAAGAAAGTCGTTCGGACTCTGAAAATTCCACATATAGTAAAATGTGAGGTTCGGAGACATAATTTTCATTTTTTCAAAAACTAGGGAAGGTATGAACGGAAAACTTCGTAGGAAGTAGTATCTCACCTAACTCAACCCAAATCGACGATAAAAAGCATAGGTCACGCTTCATATAAGAAAGTCGTTCGGACTCTGAAAATTCCACATATAGTAAAATGTGAGGTTCGGAGACATAATTTTCTTTTTTTCAAAAATTAGGACAGATACGAACGGGAAACTTCGTAGGAAGTAGTATCTCACCTAACTCAACCCAAATCGACGATAAAAACCATAGGTCACGCTTCATATAAGAAAGTCGTTCGGACTCTGAAAATTCCACATATAGTAAAATGTGAGGTTCGGAGACATAATTTTCTTTTTTTCAAAAATTAGGACAGATACGAACGGGAAACTTCGTAGGAAGTAGTATCTCACCTAACTCAACCCAAATCGACGAT
>NW_025408037.1:117500-120369 GCF_907165205.1 Coccinella septempunctata
TGCTTGCATAAAGCATCGTACACAGAGCTGTTGAGACTCAGTCTCCCGAATATAAAAATCCATAAAATCAAATTGAAAGAGGGCAAATGATAGCGTAGGATGAGATCACGATAGCGCGATCCGATTATCGAGTCCTTCGAGTCTCGGAGCGGTGCGATATAACGCACTGCACCGTTGTACTTGAAGGACCGGTACGTGGATCGGACGGCCGGATGATCACGATAGTTTTAACTTCAAAGGCGGACCTTCCGGTGAATAACGTGTTGAACCGTTTTCCGACTTTAAACGCGTCCGTTACGGCGGATAACGTGTTGAATCTTTTTCATTCATGAAAATAAACGAATAGAGGGCAAATGATAGCGTATGATGAGATCACGATAGCGCGATCCGATTATCGAGTTCTTCGAGTCTCGGAGCGGTACGAATCAACGTACTGCACCGTTGTACTTGAAGGACCGGTACGTGGATCGGACGGCCGGATGATCACGATAGTTTTAACTTCAAAGGCGGACCTTCCGGTGAATAACGTGTTGAACCGTTTTCCGACTTTAAGCGCGTCCGTTAAGGCGGATAACGTGTTGAATCGTTTTTTTTTGATGATGCGCGAAAAACGATTCAGCACGTTATCCGCCTGAACAGCCGCGTTTGAAAACGAAAAAGATTCAACACGTTATTCACTGAAAGAGCCGCGTTTGAAAACGAAAAAGATTCAACACGTTATTCACTGGAAGAGCCGCGTTTGAAAGTGAAAACGATTCAACACGTTATTCGGCGGAAGGCACGCGTTTATTCATCAGAACGACTCTCAACACGTGCCCGACGTCGAAGTCTGAACGATGATTCGACGCGTTGTCCGACGTCAAAGTGTAAAAAAACGATTCAACACGTTGTCGGAAGTCGAGGTGTGAAAAAACGATTCAACACGTTGTAGGGCTTCATAGTATGAAAAGATTATTCATCGGGTTATCGCACTTCAGATCGAAGCCCCACGTACATAGATGTAAATACGAGCGGGTAAACGGCGGTAGTAGAATTCGCTCACTTAATACAGGACATGTAAATACGAGCGGGTAAACGGCGGTAGTAGAATTCGCTCACTTAATATAAGCTATGTAAACAGGAGCGGGTAAACGGCGGTAGTAGAATTCCCTCACTTAATATAGGACATGTGAATACGAGCGGGTAAACGGCGGTAGTAGAATTCGCTCACTTAATATAAGCTATGTAAACAGGAGCGGGTAAACGGCGGTAGTAGAGTTCACTCACTTAATACAGGACATGTAAATACGAGCGGGTAAACGGCGGTAGTAGAATTCGCTCACTTAATATAAGCTATGTAAACAGGAGCGGGTAAACGGCGGTAGTAGAATTCCCTCACTTAATATAGGACATGTAAACAGGAGCGGGTAAACGGCGGTAGTAGAGTTCACTCACTTAATATAAGCTATGTAAACAGGAGCGGGTAAACGGCGGTAGTAGAGTTCACTCACTTAATACAGGACATGTAAATACGAGCGGGTAAACGGCGGTAGTAGAATTCGCTCACTTAATATAAGCTATGTAAACAGGAGCGGGTAAACGGCGGTAGTAGAATTCCCTCACTTAATATAGGACATGTAAACAGGAGCGGGTAAACGGCGGTAGTAGAGTTCACTCACTTAATACAGGACATGTAAATACGAGCGGGTAAACGGCGGTAGTAGAATTCGCTCACTTAATATAAGCTATGTAAACAGGAGCGGGTAAACGGCGGTAGTAGAATTCCCTCACTTAATATAGGACATGTAAATACGAGCGGGTAAACGGCGGTAGTAGAATTCGCTCACTTAATATAAGCTATGTAAACAGGAGCGGGTAAACGGCGGTAGTAGAGTTCACTCACTTAATACAGGACATGTAAATACGAGCGGGTAAACGGCGGTAGTAGAATTCGCTCACTTAATATAAGCTATGTAAACAGGAGCGGGTAAACGGCGGTAGTAGAATTCCCTCACTTAATATAGGACATGTAAATACGAGCGGGTAAACGGCGGTAGTAGAATTCACTCTTTTACGGCCGTTTTCGATAAATATTAGACGCAATAGCAAAACAAGGACTATATGCGAGACTGGCATCCCCATATGACGATGACGCGGAAGTCGATATATATGTGATATTATACAAAACCAGCTTATCTTCGTGTTGTTATTTTTTTTATGAGCCTTCTTTCATGATCTTCACAGATTGCAATAATTGTTCACATGGAAAGAACACATAATCCCATCGTTTACGGCCATACCACGCTGACAATGCCAGTTCTCGTCAGAACACTGAAGCCAAGCAGCGTCGGGCGCGGTTAGTACTTGGATGGGTGACCGCTTGGGAACACCGCGTGCTGTAAGCTTTTTTTTTTGCTTTCCGCACTTGGTCAGGTTGAAAATATTACAATTAAAGAGGTTCAGACATTTCTCCATTGAACGTTCACATCATAAAATTATATGAATGTATATAAACATGCAATTTTATGAAGAAATATAATTTTTTTTTTCAAAAACTAGGGAAGGTATGAACGGAAAACTTCGTAGGAAGTAGTATCTCACCTAACTCAACCCAAATCGACGATAAAAAGCATAGGTCACGCTTCATATAAGAAAGTCGTTCGGACTCTGAAAATTCCACATATAGTAAAATGTGAGGTTCGGAGACATAATTTTCATTTTTTCAAAAATTAGGGAAGATATGAACGGAAAACTTCGTAGGAAGTAGTATCTCACCTAACTCAACCCAAATCGACGATAAAAAGCATAGGTCACGCTTCGTATAAGAAAGTCGTTCGGACTCTGAAAATTCCACATATAGTAAAATGTGAGGTTCGGAGACATAATTTTC